>NW_010248650.1:30649-88620 GCF_000690775.1 Eurypyga helias
ACTACAGTTCTGCAGTTTTTATCCTGCAGCAGCAAGTGGCAAGCAGAAAATGGCTACATGCAATTTTCAACAGGCTCATACTCCATGGTCCCATCTCGCTCTGCTGTACATACTGTGGTTGAGCGTGAAGGAGGTCTCCAAGCTGCCCAGATGCTGGAGCCGCACCTGCATCCCCCCAGCTCTGCTGCGGAGTGCTGGCATCGTCTGGGATTTTCTATCGGGTCCTGTGTGCTTGGATAACCAGGCATCATGCACCCTGCAAGGGGAAGTGAAGACTGCGGGTTTGGATGAGCAGCAGTGGCCACACCACTACAAGATTACACAAGGGACCAGGATGGAGACCTGGACTTCCTCCAATGCACACATCTGCCTTATCCTGGACAATCCCAGAGGAACTGACCAGGCTACCCTGGTCTCACTTGCACCAGATGGCCCTAGAGCTAATGAAACAGCAGTTCTGCTGCTCTGGGAGCAGAGATGCAACTCGTGTCTCACCTGCAGCCAACTGCGGGGGACACGGCCAACTTGCGCGGGCAGCCAGGAGCGCCTGGGCCTGGGGGTCTCATGCAGGAGCTGGAGGGGAGGGAAGGGGCAGGGTGCTAAGACGAGGGGTCTCTGCTCATGGCATGGCACTGAGCAGAGTCCCGATGACACAGGCTTCCTGCCAGCTTGTGTTTGCCTGGCATAGCTGTGCACGCTCCCTTTCCTGCCTTGGCTGCGGCAGTAAGAACAGGGATGGCCCCCAAACCCGGCCCCGGCCAGAAGATACAATACCTGGCAATATTTCTCTTCCCCACATATCTGAAGTGAAATAAACACACCCTAGAAAGAAAATAAAGCGTGTCTGTTACAGATCCTGCAGATGAGGAATGATCCAAACGTTTCAAACCTGCCCTGTTCTTGTCTGCAGACACACTTCTCATGCATGACGGTTTAGGGTCTGTATTTACAAAAGCTCACACCCTCCGTCTCCAAACCCTATGGAACATCCCTGTCCCCACACGCACCTGTTCCACCAAACCCACTGCAAAGCAGAGGTTGTGCTGTTTATGGCAGGAGGCTGTGCCATAAGCCCTGCTCGCCCACAGGTGGGGGGATACCCCATGCACAGCCTGGCCCGAGCATAGCGCACTGCCACTTCACCTTGCTCCCCCAAAAACACACCTCTTTCTTATCAGAGAGAGGGAAAGCATTTCATTACACTCTTGGCCAGACACCTTTAGGACCACCAGCACCCTGCAAAGCCCACTGCACTCGTGTCTTCTCCTTGCCCAATGCTGCGTGCACAAAGGCACGGTGTTTGAACTGCAGCCTCGCGATACTCACTCCAGAAGCACAAGGACATTGATCAGCTCTTGGGGGGAGAATTTGTTCCAATAAGCTAAAAGGGTATCTGAAAAAAAAGAAAGAAACAGTGCACTGTGTTTTTAAAAAAATAAAAGGTGGCCCTACAGACCAAAAGTGCTGGTGATGGTCTCTTGTCTTTCTGGCTGCTCCCCCGTGAGCCCCCACCAACCTTCAGAGATCATCTTCACAATGTAGAGGTAGCACATCAGGAGCGTCCGGATCTCAAACTGGTCCAGGCGGCTGCAGTGCGACACGCTGCTCCTCGTGGAGCTTCTGCGGATCTAATGGGACATAGATGTGACACACAGGCCAGCGGGAGCATAGGCTGCACCCGAGCAGAGTGTGGGACTAGGCACCACGCAGCACAGGCACAGCAAATCCAACACTGGCTGGATGTGCCAGCATTCCTCCCGTCGCCCCACATCTGCACCCCCCCAGCACCAGCAGTAGAGATGTTTTGGAGACATCTCATCCTTCAGGGTTGCTGCCCATCCAGTGATGGGCCATCTGAAAATCCTGCACACGTGGCCAAATGCTTCTCTGCCCAGAAAGAAGATGTCTGGGCAGAGAATGGTGGCTTATCCAGCAAAACGCGTGGCTGCCCTGCTTTCACCTCCCCTGCTCTCTGCAGCGTCTAAGCTCCCTGGCATTTTTTAAGTCAGATTCTTGTCAAACAAAATAGTTCATTAGCTTTCACTGTGTCAAGCAAGAATCTAACTTTTTGTTAAAAACGTACACTTCTAAACAAAATGTCAGCTATTAAAAGAACAGGAAATTTCAGCTTAAGAAATATTTTTTCTCCGTGATTTTTGGAAGTGTCTCACTGTTCCTCCTACTTAGTGACTTAGGCAATGATAAGTGAAATCCTGCTGGTGAGTCAATCAGTGTGGGAGAGGCTTCGGCATTGTGTTCTGGAAAACACTGGATTTCTAAAGCTTTACCAATGTTTTTTGCATTCTCTGTGCTCACCCTAGCTGTATCCTCCAACAAATGGATACTATTAAGCTCTAAGGAGGACGCTACTCTTAAAGCTGTGCCTCACATGTTTGGAGAGCGATCCCCTGATCTTATTTGTTGTTTATTCTGGGACAGCCTGTGGATATGAGTCATAATAAAAGAGAATTAAACATTCAGTTCAGAGTTGGAGATACAGTGCTATAGCCAGAACTTTGCTGTTGACCATGCCAAACTTATCAAGTCAGCACACAACTCACTCCAGGGGAACAGGCGATAAGCAACGTGTCTGCCTCTGTAGAGCAACGTTGAAGTTGTGCTCCTCCACGTGGCATTGCTTTTAAATGGCTCTGTGGATATTGCATTCCCTAACAGAAAAGCTGTTTTCAGTGAGTCTAAAAAACGTACCTTTGAGGACACAGAAGAGGATGCCCAGCTCTGGGAAAGAGCTGAGCTGCAAAGCAGTAACGCTCTCTACAAACCCTGCCAGGTATTGCTGCCGGGAGGGCCGGAGCATGCGCTCAGAGCTCTGCTGAATATGAACAGTTTGATAGTCAACTGTTTTGCTATACTTGGTCTTGTAGCCTCGTGATTCATGTGGGAGAGCTCGAAAGGCCCTGCCTCTCCTAAGCATGTCAGCACACAGCCAGCAACAGCCCAGATAATCTTTGCCTTGCTTGCTGTAAGGGCCAAAGTTTTAAAAGATGTATCAGCATTTCACGCCAACCCAAGACATTTGGAAAGCGCCTTGAGGAAAACCAGGGGCTGGTCTGCACAAATACCTGATTTCCATGTATGCAATCTGCCAACAAGGAGAGTACACTCTGGCTGAATAGTGGGGTCAGAGCTCTTTGTGGTGTGACCACGGTCACCTTCTGCGAGTTTGGGGCTGTGGTTATTAGCCTGTGCTGATTTTTCTATAAGTACCTCATCTTCCCTTCCGTCAGCAGTCACTGGCAACCTCCCATCATGGTGCTTCGCCTCCCAGCTGCGTGCAGTAACCAGTTCCCAGCATCGTGCACTGGACACTGGCCATGCTGAGACTCATCCATGCACAGGGAGCACGTCTGAGTACGGATAAATGCACCATGGGAGCAGAGATTTTCCCCATGGATTTTGCCTTTAATCTTTGATATATATCTTGTCAAGAGCTACATTTTTGGCTCAGAGATGTATGAAGAGGGAAAGCATACCAGACCCATGAGTCTGATCTCTTCTGTTAAACATGAATCTGTTTGTTTGCAAACAGAGATATTTTAAGTTGGCTTTTGAGAGCGTTACCACAGGGAACTCCTTTTCCCTCCCCCTTATTTAACACAGCCCACAGACTGGTGCAGTGAGCACCGTCCTTTCTAACCCCAGATAAATTACATTTTCGATCTGATCCGGGGAACTGGTTGCCCCCTCTGAGTTCAGGGATCCTTTCGAGTCCTCTCGCTTTATCACATGGCCATTGGGAAATGCTGCTCCGCAGGCTGAAAAAAAGCAAACCCCACAATTAACCCCTTTGCACCAGCACTCCTCAGCGCATCACGGAAAGCCAGCAGAGGATGCGATTCCGACAGCGCAGATGGGGCTTGCCAAAACCCCATGTCAAAAGCTGATTCTCTGTCCGGAAGGACAGCTGGAGTGACATCATGTCCAGGGAAAAGCGTACAAACTCTGAGAGATTGTTTGGCAGATGATTGTTTTAGGTTTTGGGTAATGGGGTTTGGGGGCTGGTAATAGTTCCATTAAAATTAAACGGGAAAATTAACGTTTAGAATAATTAATTTACCTGGATCTTTGTCTGCAATCAGGCTGGATCTATTTGAGGGGGATGCAAAACCACACATGAATTCATCCCTGGATGCCTGTAAAGCAATTTAAGGTTTTTTTGACCAATGGAAGATAACACCTATTCTCTTATAGAAGAAAATATTGAAATAAAAAAAGCAAATTAGAGCAGAAATGCAGATTAAAAAAAAAAAATATCTATTTCCTTACTTCTATAACAAGAAGACAAATGACTTGGGGAAGAGTACAGATAACAGCAAAACATATGAAAGTAACTCATAACAGTTTCTCCCTTTTGTTTTTCATCATTTGAGTTGAAATTTTGAATTGTTTTTATCAAATGTCTTTTTGTTGTTGTTGTTTTGCTCCGAACCTGCAGGGAAGTCTAATCTGCAAGGCCAAGCCTCCCTGGGAGCCACACACAACCTCAGGCCGATGGGTGACTCACCAGAACAGCTGCTGGAGTGTGAGGCTGAGTCCTGTTGCAACTCATTGCATTTGGAGGGACCTCACCTCACAACACTGCACATAGCATAAAGAAACACATTAAATGATAACAAGGAAAAGGGCAGATGTGGTACCAAGCACCGCAGACAGAACAAAGTCACAGGACAAGCCAAATTAAAACAAAGAAGCACATCATGGGGCCGTGGGGAGAATTAAAACACACTCATTTCTGAAGCTGAGCCTGGCTGCAGGCAGTGGAACTTGCACAGGGGGTGTGCGGGGAGAGAAGGAATGAGTAGGAGGGCAAAGAGGCATTGCTGGGCTTTACTCACGGGGCTGGAAGCGGCTGCGCAGGAGTAGAGTGCCTCGCGGCTGGCCACTCGCTGGAGGTTCTCCAGCAGCAGCCCGAACAGTGGCAGGTAGAGCTGGGCTATTTTTGCCTGCTGGTTCTGGAAAAAGATGGAGAGAAAAATGTAGGTAAGAGCCCAGGCTTTCAATGCAGCAAAAAAGGGAAACTCCTGAGACAAAACACATAGAACGATAGAATTGTTTAGGTAGGAAAAGACTTTTAAGATCATCAAGTCAACTATTAACCTAACACTGCCAAATCCTCTACTAAACCATGTCCTGGGACCTCATCCACAGTCTCTCAAATCCCTCCAGGGGTGGTGCCTCCACCACCTTCTTGGGCAGCCCCTTCCAATGCCTAACAGCCCTTCCCGTGAAGATATTTTTCCTAATATCCAAGCTAAACCTCCCCTGGCACAACTTGAGGCCGTTTCCTCTTGTCCTATCACTTGTCACTTGCGAGATGAGACCGACCCCCTCTCTCTGCACCCTCCTTTCAGGGAGTTGTAGGGAGTGATAAGGTCTCCCCTGAGCCTCCTCTTCTCCAGGCTGAACCCCCCCAGCTCCCTCAGCCACTCCTCACAGGAATTGTGCTCCAGACCCTTCTCCAGCTCTGTTCCCTTCTCTGGACATGCTCTATATACATGTGTATGTGTGTATATATATATATTTACACATTGTATATGGTGTCTGAGGACATGGGTTGGTTTCGCTTCTCCTCTCCACTTCCAGAGCTGCCAGGCAGATTATTAACCTTCTCGCAGCAAGCTTCGGGGACTCAGGAATTTTAGGGGCTGAATAAACACTCCCAGTCATACAGGATGTGTAACAAACTAAATCCCGGATTTCCTAACTCTTTAACTTGCACTTCACTCGCACAGCTTGATTTTCAAGTGCAACACACAGGAGTTGCAACACCCAAAAACCCCATTTGCTCCTCGCCTGGTGCTGGCTATTGCTTCCAGTCAGGAATTCTCCACAGCAAATGCTTCTAGTAAAAACAGCTGGTAGGAATAGATTAATTTGGATTAACTGATACAGATGAAAAAGTGTCTGGTTAATGTTTTCTAAATGCAGGGCTCTTTTACATCCAATTCTTTTTTGTTAAAAAGGTATTATTCTGGATTTGATAGAAAAGTTAAAAAAAAAGAAATGTAAGGCTTGTGAATTGAATAGCAGATTTTAACTGATACAAGAATCTAACTTTTTCTTCTGATTCAGTAGGACAAAAGAGAAAAGAAATTAAAAAATGGCCATGGGTTGAGAAAACCCCCTCCGAGCCACTGATGGAGCCAAGGTTTCCTTAGTCAGAGGGAGACTGCAGCCAACAGACCCTGCCATGCTCAGCCTGCCCCGTCCGTGACATGATTTTTTGCTTTGGTGTCTCGGGACACCAGATGAGCATCCTGCCCTGGCTCCAGGCAGTTTCCTGGTCACGCAGCCCAGAGCACAACGCACGTACAAAAATCCAGCAGGACAATTTTAAGACGGGTGATGTTTTTGAGGAGGCAGGGAGAGTGCTGCATGCCGAGGGGGCTAACAGCTCCCGAATTAGTGTCAGGGTTTGCAGGCACCCAGAAGAGCAGAAACAGACTGCCTGTGACCCAGCCTTGGCAGAGAGCTGGCACATCTCTCCTCAGATATCAGGTCTTGCCAACAACCGTGGGCTGCAGTTCTGTTTCCAGGCTGTCCAAGTCTCCAGGGACCGTCGCTGCAGAGGGAAGCATGCCCACCTCCTGCTTAGCCCTTCCAAACAGGCAGGGAAAGGAGAGGAGAGGCTCTGGGTCCATGCACAGCACAGGAGCCCTGGGCACATTTGGGTCACTTCTCCCACCCTTCATGCCCAGGAGGGCTAACCATATTCCCAGAAAAAATCAGGAATGCAGCACACCAGGAGCAATTCAAGGAGCTAAAACTCTAAACAGAGGCATGTTTTCAGCCTAGAGCAAGGACAGGTAGTGTCCACACAGGTAGCTGGGCACTGCCAAGGACATATGGGTCAGCAGGGAGCAGCATCAGGAAAGAAAACAAGCCTGTCTCCAGGCTCTTTCAGCGATACCACAGGCTGAGCCTCTGACGAAGCAAGCAGAAAGCTACCTAGCAGAAATCCAGCATCTCAAGGGTACTGGGAGAGGACTTTTTACAAGAGCCTGTAGTGATAGAACAAGGGGTAATGGGTATAAATTGAAATCAGGGAGGTTTAGATTAGATGTCAGGAAGAAATTCTTCACAGAGAGGGTGGTGAGGCACTGGAACAGGTTGCCCAGAGATGTTGTGGATGACCCATCCCTGGATGTCTTCAAGGCCAGGCTGGATGTGGCTTTGAGCAACCTGGTCTAGTGGAAGGTGTCCCTGCCCATGGCAGGGGGGTTGGAACTAGATGATCTTTAAGGTCCCTTCCAACCCTAACCATTCTATGATTCTGAGAATCCACAGATCCTCGCCTCTGATTCACTAATTAGTAAAACATGCAGCTGACTTGTAACAGACATCAGTCCTGTTTCCTAATTATAGTATATTAGTGCAGGATATTAATTTAAGCCCAAGACCAGAACATTGATGTTGCTTAATTTTGTTGAGCAGCCTCTTGGCTAACGACACTCTCAAGTTCCTTAATGGCTCAGGGCTTTATTATCTAAATACTCAGCATGAATAAGAACACTGCAGTTATCTGACTGCATTGTTTGTGTTCCTAGATTATTTCTCAGAGCTTTTACTGTTTTGCAATAACTATCAGTTATTTACAACAGTTTCCTAAAAAGTAATGAGAATACCCTTACCCTTGGTGCCCCATGCAAGATATAAAACTCTGACGTGTGTTTTTTCCTAAAATTCAAGAACATTACATTTAAAAGCCAACAAAAATACCTGACCTTGTGCTGGTATCTGTTGTCGAAGGCATGCTTTATCAAGAGATTTTTTAAGACTGAGATGGCTGTATATCTGATATCGTAGTTGTCCTGCAAGGCAACAGAGGCTTCTCTGAGAAGCATCCCCACCAGGAAATGGTGCCTGCAATATTCATCAGTTAAACTGTATTCGAGATTTACATCTGAAAGAAACAACAAGGCAATGGTTAAGGGAACTGTTTGGAGGATCTGTTCAGAGCAAGACATGATGGTCAAGTAAGCCAAAACAGTCTGTGAGCAAGGTTCATCTCCCTCTCTCCTAGAGTGCAATGATCTTTTAATAAAGCCTGAACTAGCTACAGTTTTCTCCACCACAGAGTTAAGTCATAACAAAGAACTTGGCATCTTCCAGCTCAGGCTAAGCATTAAATTCAGCCCTCACTGTTTCAGCAGTAGCTATATGATGGATTTCTGCAGTGTGATGCTTTGCAAACCTTAGTGCTAAGAACAGTAATTTGTAAAGTCAGAGATGGATGAAAGGGGGAAAGACAGCATGGAGTACTGCCTGGGAGCTGCTTTGGTCCTGACTGTGGCTGATCTTGTAAATCCCCCACCTACCCAGGCAGCACGGGTGCTAGCCTCCACGGAGCAGCTACGAGGGTGGTAACGAGCAGTGGAGATGGTGTGTTTGTCATGGTCCCCCAGCCCCAGCAGTGCCATCTCTGCAGCTTGTTCTACAGCCTCTGTGAAATCAGCATTTGACCTCGCAAGGTTGGAAAGCAGAGAAAAGGCAAATACACCTTCTGGGATGAGGGATGCAAACAAGGACATGGTGCCAAGTGACTACTACTGCAATCTCCAGCAGTTTACACAGCTGAGCTTTCCAGCCCCACTGCAGGGACCAGGAAGCCAGGGCAGGGCTCCAGGCAACTGCTTGCCAGAAACTGAGAGACTCCCTTAGCTTCCCACCAGCAGATAGTGAACACCGCTCCTTAAAAGCTGCTCTGACTGCCAGCAGAAAGGCAGCTCAGTACCCAATCACCCTGGGTAACTGGTACCCTGCATCTCACACTGATTCTGGCTATATACTGTGATCAATGGAGCAGCTGCTCCAAGGATAAGGCATCATTTCCACTGACTTGCCTGGATAATGCTGCAGAGGAGCGACAGAGACACAGATTTCAGTGCGGGTGCGTGTGCACTCGGGTGGCCACAAATGACCTTGCCCTGACACCGTTATCTCTGTCAGGCAACCCACATGCCTAATCAGAGCTGTGACAGGCACCATTTGACTGTTGCATTATGACACTAAGCCTCCCAGAAGGATAACCCCGATGCTGTGCGTTCTTCGCCCAAAGGGTACAAAATGCTGTCTGCTCAGCTCAGTTTTGGGTTTTTTTTTAAAAACCCCATAAGTGTGAAAGTTTTTCTGTGGTAAGGCAGATGCATAAACACAGCTTTGAAAATCCCAGTCAAAGAGTTCCAACACCTCTGTGGCTGCAAAAGATATTTTTAAGTTTGTTGATTCATAAGCAGCATTTACTGGTTTGTGAAAGTCTGATTCAGAGGAAAGAGAAAACAATCTGGAGCATTATTTAGCCTTCACTGTTAGTCATGTTAGCAAATGCCGAAGTGTCACACATCATAGTTATTTCATTAGTTGGTTGCAAGCTAATTGATTGGAAGCTGCATATTTCATTTGACATTAGAGGATTAAGTGGTCTCAGCTGGACCTACCTACTGAAGTGAACCGTTCCACAGCAAATGTAAAAAAATCTAATTCATGTGTAAAAAGAAAAGGAACAAATAAAAAACCAGCAAAAATAAACAGGAATAAGTAATGCTCTAAATCTTGGAGAAATAGGACAGTATGCCACGTTTTAATATTATTTGTATGACTATTGCTTAACTCCCAGCTTCTGTCAATCTCTGGGGTTCTTTGCTATCACAAGATTGCAAAAACAATTCTATGCTGTGAGTTGTGAGGGCAAACTGGGGGGTTACAGACCAGCAACCAGCTGTATTAGCTGAGACGTTCAGAGAAACTGCTCCAAGATGCAGCTCTCCAACTCAACAGGATGTGGTCACAGGGATGTGCTCTGCTGCAGGCCTGTCTGCACCAGCTTCTGCTGCAGAAGACCTCTTTATCCACTTTCCTAGGGGCTATTCCTCCTTTTCCCAGAAACTGAGAAGTACAGGGCAAGGCATGTCCCTTCTCTTCATTCAAATAAGCTGATAAAGAGGTGCAACGTGCCAGCAGGATACCTCCTTGGTGATGTGCACGTCGTGCTTCCCCATCTCTGAGCCTGATGTCCCCCGTAATCACAGGTCTATCCATAAAACCAGACTATGTGCAGAGGCTGGCAGAGCACAGGCACCACTGCAAAGGTGCTTCTGCTACCTGAGGACAGGCTGCGCCACTGGCAAGATTGTGTGTGAATGACAACTGCTACCACTCTTTTAAAATATGTATTTTAAAAGTAAAACCTCAGCTGGTACGTCCTAGTCACAGTAAAACAGAGGAGGGAAGATGAGCTGCTCTTACAGCTTCTCTATTTAACCACCGCAAATGTAGTTGTGAATGTTAACCAAGAAAGAGCATCCATATGTTATCATGCTCCTAATAAGCAACGGGGATTGTGGTTGTGTGTTTTTCTCTTTCTCAGCCATTTCTAGCAGTGTGTTTTGTTAAACTATGCCAAGCAAGTATCCAAACTGATGTAAGAGATTAGCATCTGGTCCAGAAAGCTCTGAGCGGTCAGAAACATACCAAAACACGGGAAACTTCACTGTTACTGATGCTTCTGCCACCTGGATGTGTGTGGAACCACTTTGGGATTTGTCTGGCTGAGGCACAACTAAACCATCCCCTTGGCCTCCACCAGAATACGTCATAGAATCATAAACCCACTGGGCTTTCACATGGGGGAATCCCAAACGTCACTCTCCTCCCCGGTACTGGCCTTGCCAGGCTATTAGCACCCAAGCCTGGCAATCTTTACTGTATTTACCTACCAGAGGTAGGAAATCAGGATGCAGAGAGAATGAGGCTATGTCTCTAGCAATCTCAGGAGGCCGGCAAGGCTGCTGGGCTCAGTGCTGTGTGTCTGCGCTGTCATCAATCGCACAGCTGCAGCCACCCATGCTTGCACCGTGCCTCAGCTCAGCCCCTTGCAAACCCCGTCTGCCCCGTGGTGAGCAGCATGAGGACCAAAGGGGACGTGGTGTGACAGCAAGAGCAGCTTGGATACACGTAGGTGCCACAGTCACTATGCCCTTGGTAGGCACCAAGGGTTGGCAATGGCCTAATGTTCTCTGCTGGCTGCCTTCAGCCCAGGTTCGAGTACAAGCTTGCATGCATTGTGCACTGCTACTCGTGCTCAGAACAAAAGCAGAAGGTAATGTAAATCACCTTCTTGTGGCCACAAAGAGAGCTGGCAGTGGAGCAGTGAATTCAACCTGTTCTTCTGTACCTCCATTCCCTACAGCACCAATCAATGAGACACTTATTTCTTAGAGGAGGCTGACATTCGTGGGAAGGAAAGATTACACTTGCACTATTTGTGTCTTTGTTGAAGCAGAGGCAATTTCCTACAGAAACCATTAGCCCCATGCAAACTTAAACATAGGAATTACTGAAAAGACCGATTGCATACCATTCTGGAGCAAAATGATGTCAACCTGCCAGAACAACATCTTTTCCTGATGTCAGTGTAAATCAGGCTAACCAGGATATCAATTTCCTTGACACCAGATCAAATTCCATCTGTTCAGAAGCCATCAAGAATAATACATTATAGCTCTCTAGCCAGTCTCTTGGGAAAGCACATACCTTGAACTCTTTGCAGCTTGGGTTTGGAAAAGGTCATTGGTAAGTTCAGAGGAATGTAGTGCTCATGATTGCAAATTGTTTGAAGAAATTCAAACTTGTATTCAACAAGCAGCTGAGAAAAAAAAAAAAAGACAAGTACAAACTATGTTTTCAGCCTGATTAATTTACTTCCAGTTCAACGTGTTTGTTGCCCAAGGATTGGGGAATCTAAGTAGCATTTTGTGAAACTCAGTAATGACAGAAAAATTTGAGTGTTGTTCCCTCTAAGTGTCTGTGCATGCGGCTGCCACTTGGGGCTTCTTTACCGTTTTCACCTGGACTATTGACCAACCTCTCCTTTAGTTCTGACTCTTCGCATACAGGCTCTCGGCCCAGACTAAGAGGACTTTGCCTCCAGAAGAGGAACAGGACGAGTGTCTAAAAAGCCTCCAAGAGTCGTACAAAATAATCACTGACTGACATAGATGCAGACAACTGCAAAACACCTTTCAAGAAATATACAGCTTACCTTAGGGTCTTTTGGGCTGAATCCAGAAATGTAATCATTTATCAAGTTAAAAACAAATCCTCTGTCCATGAAGGTCAAACAACGCTGGAGAAAAAATAACCATGTGACCAATCATTAAAAATAAAAGCAATCAGCCTAAATCGTCTCCATACTACTGTCCCGCCAGAAGCCAGATTTGATCCTCTGGGCTGCTGCTGACTTTCCAAAACATACGTGATTCTGTTTCTCTGAAATTATTTGGATGACCTCACTTAAGTCTCCAGTGGACAACAGAAATATTTAAAATGAGAGCACACATATTTCCTCTCAGTTTTGAACAGCTGCTAGGCATGACTGAAAACCTTAGATAACATATAGGCTATCATAGTCTCTCTCTTGGAAAGAGAAGTTTCTTTCCTAGGAAAGACAATCCCCTCCAGCCTTTTCATCATTGACAAAACCAAAGAAATTATAAAGTAAACCCACATTTGTTTGCTTATTTCTAATTGTTTGGGGGTTCTTTTTTTTTCTGATAAAAACCTGAAAGAAGGAAAGAATCTGCTGACCTTCAGGAAGTTAGCCAAGCTGAAGTTGACATTCCTGGACTCTTCAGGGATTTCGTTGTAGCGAATGGTCACGTGAGGAATGATGGCGAGCAGCAGCGAATGCAGGGCGTGCTGGTAAGAGTCGGGGAACCGCTGGCCTCTGGGTAGCTGAAACCAAAAGCATGTCCCACACTCAGTGCTGCAAGCCAGCAGCTGGGGAGAACTGAGCGCAGGCACAAGTTCTCTTTAGCATTTGTTTGTGTTGTTTCCTAATAAAACATTGGCACAAAGAAAGCACTGGCTGAAATGGCAGTAGCTAAAAACAGAAAGGGAGGCTGCACGAGATCTGGAATTTTTAAACTGCAACTGAGAGTGAAAAGGGGAAGAAGGAAAAAGTAGTGGGAAAAAAAGGAAAGATCCGGCTAGCTGTTCAGCTTGTCAGGGTTCTTTAAAATAAAGAGTTACATAGTTTTCCAGAAAAACTTCTGAAGGAGAGTTTGTTTGTGATGGCTCTGTAATGCAGCATCGACCATACTAATTTTTACCTTGATTTTGTTTTCCTCCAGTAAGTACATCGCCATTGACTTCGCCAGTGCTTCAAAGAAAAACCACGAGTGCTAGAATGAACAAAGAATACTATTATTTTCCTCAGCAGAACTGAATACATTTGACTATGTGGGGAAGCAGCCGTGTGGGAGGGAGACCTCACGCCCAAATGACATTTTGTTAGCCCAGCTGTGCTTGCCCAGCTAGCTTGGCATGGGTGCCTTTGCTACCTGTAGGAGTTCTGCCAGTCTGGGGGAGGGAAGAGCTCCATCCCCTCTGTACCCCCATGCACCCTACAAGAAGCCAGCAGTTTGGGGTGCAAGTCTTGCAAAGGCCCATAAAGGCAGAAACTCAACCTGCTTCCTGTGAGTCACCTCTCACATGTGGCTTGAAGAAAATAGGTAAAACTGGCAAGATGAAAAGCCCTCTGCTGTGTCCTGCCATGAACCTTAACACAGCCAGGTTCCTTGCAAGAATTCATCTCTGTTGTAAGGGGAGAACCTCCAGGATGTGGATGCTGCCCTGGTAGCTTTGTTCTTGTGGTGGGTTTGGATGGGTGAAGTTGTTGGGCTTTATACCAGATCCCCTCCTCCTCCCCTCTACCCTTGGTAGCCAAGTACTGCCAATACTTCACCTTGAGTAGCTTATTGATGGCTAGAAAATCTGCAGACTGCTTCAAGATTGTGGCCATGGAAAGGACCAGGATTTCATGGGTCATCTTTGCCTGTGTGACACTGGGTTTCTCAGCTCGAAAGACGTACTGAGGGAAGAGGAACAGTGTCAGCGGCATGCCTGCTCCCAGGAGGGGGTTTTGCAGAGCGGTGTGTCATGACTGACCTTTATGAAGGAGCGCAAGTAATGGTCTAGACCTTCTTCATGGCACTTGGACACGATGTGCAGAAGAACCCTGAGGAGAAATGTGGTTTGTGTTCAGCACGCAATGCGAGGGCAAGTTCCTCCAGCTCAGTAAAGCAGACACCATCCTGCTCAGCCACAAAAGCCTCACCACTGGCATGGCCTCATTTGCAGAGAGCCAGTACTTGCAGGCTAGTACCCCTCACAGCTCCTGAGGCTGCACCACCCCAGACACACCACAGCCCCTTGACAAAGCACTCAGAGATGAGGTGGCCAAAGCCTCTCATCCACTTCAGTGCTGGGCCAGGTGTTGCCAAGACCAGCTGCCTTCAGTGCTCGAGGCTCCCTGCACAAAGGAGGTAAAGTGGAGCATTTCTCTGTGGGACATACCCTATCCTTTGGCCTCTGTGCATGCCAGCATTAAAGCCTGCAGCTACTTAAATTCACATTGCAGTGAGCATTAGGCACCTGAACAATGCTCAGGTGTTAGGTAAGTCGAAAACAAAAATATTAAGTTCATCTGCTCTGCACGCAGTTCTCTGGCTGTATATATAGACTGCTATATGGAGAGCAAGCCCACTTGCCCCTCCTGCACACGCTACAGATTCATCCACACTATAATGCTTATTATGTGTTAAGTCTACCCTCACTGGGAGCCCTTTCCTAATGATAATACCAGTGATGATGAACAACTATTCTACTACATCACGTCTGCAAAATGAACACTAAAACCTCACAGAATCTCTGCTGAGAAGCAGGGGAAAAATTCTCCATTGTTATTATACTGATACCTTCCTGCATCCCCTTAACTTATGAATTCTGAATTTACATCATAGGCTTCTTGTTACATGCACTGGATTATTCCTGGGCTGTTGCCTTGCAGTTCACTGGGGACAGGCAGACCCTGGAGGACATGCCAGCCCTCTGGAAGCACTCCAGGCAGTTGATGAAGGCAGCAAGTGCCTGGTTTCCCCAGCCAACTTTGGGGATTTACATTCCAGCCACAGGGAACAACAAACTATTGCACATTGTCCCAGACCCCACAGGCCAAACCACAGGGAGGAGTTTACAAGCCATTTATCAGATAAAGTGGGTTTTAAATTTCACTCTGAATGTCTGGATGAGAAAACTGTGGTCATTAAACAGAAAGCTTAGTGACAAACTGGAAAACATCAGGCCAAGCTTTGATAAAATTTCTGGAAGGGAAGGTGGGAGCTGGTCACTCAGCGAGTAGCCAGGGTGCCTGTCCTTGCCCTCTGCTGATGCAAGCAGGGTGGGATTACGGGGCTCTGCAGGGTGGGATTATGGTGCTCTGCAGGGTGGGATTACGGTGCTGTGCACTGCACAGTGCCCTGCCTCACATGGGGCAGGACTGTGACTGCAATGGGCCCCACGTCCCTGGGGGACCAGGTCTCAGGCCCCACATCCCTGGGGGACAGCTCAGGCCCCGACCTCTGGTTTCACGGGAGCGAGATGCTTGTGGTACAAGGATGCACGGTACCTCCCGGAGCCAGAGGAAGATCTCCATGGAGTGGCTGTACCTCATCCATGAGTTTAGGGGTGTCTGGCCAGGGCCAGGCAGGGGCCCTGCTCCCTGCAGGCCCTGCGCAAGGCAGCAAACTCGGGGACCAGGCCCTGGTCGGTGCTGCCCTCTTGGGGCTGCAGGCGTGGCCCAGCACTGCTAACCCAGCAAAACCTTTTTCTTTTGAACAACGAAAGAGGAGTAGCTTTAAAATACCGCGTTCTTCCCCTCACAGCTCCCAGGACAGAAGCCCCACGCCACCCAGACGTGCCCGGAGAAGGCAGCAGCCGGTATTTCACAGCACAGCTGCCACTTCACACCCTGGACTGGGAAACCACACCCTGCTCTGCACCGCAGTTTGTGGCTTTTTGTTTGTAACTGAAGAAAACCGTATGGTTTACCAGACACTCACATGGTGCAGTTGACAGCTACTTCATCTTCCTGGGTCACATTTGTAAGGACTCTAAATAGTTGCATAAGAATTACAGGTAGAAACTGAATCATTACTTGGATCTCCATGGCGTGCAAACACTAAAACAAATGTTCAAAACACAGACACTTTTAGTTCGACATTTTGCAGATGTTAAATGTTTATAGTCCACAGACATTTCTGTGGCAATAGGACAGGCATTAGCAGATGTGTCAGGGTGTGGGCTTCGGCCTGCCAGAGGCCAGGAGGACTTGGACCCATAGCAGCACTTACTGCCTGCCTCCCAGCTGACCGATCCCAGCTGCGTGCCTTTGGGGAGCTCCATGAATCACTCATAGCAGGTATTAATCCTCCTCTCAGATGTGCCCAGGCAGCTATGACTTAATTAGAGGCCACATGCTATGATTTGACCCCAATAACCCAGAATTTAAGGCTGAAGTTTCTCATCACTTGAGATAATTTTTTTGCGGTGACTAAGTCCCATTTTCACAAATCCCTTTGGAGCATGGAAACACGATGACTTGCATTGAGACTTTTCTCCAAAGGGCATAGCTTGCTGTTAGAAATAATAGGATTTAAGTGACTCGGTGAAGGTCAAGATCATCCAGTGCATACATCCTCCACCCATCTCATAGACCTCTTCTGCCTGAATCTCACAATACGAGTCTAGGAAAGACAGTGCACTTCATTTTCAGTTTTCAAACCTGCAAATATAATGAAAGGGTCTTAAATCTGTGTTTAGGTATTTAAATTACTGAAGAGTGATGTGTTGGTGGTAAGAAGCCCTCACTTGGCACTTAGCATGTAAATGTCTCCCTGCCTGCAGCGAGGTCGCTGTGGCTTGGCAGGGCTGGGACCTTTGATGAAATTCTCACAAGACAACTGTTCTTTTAGTGCTTGGCTTCAAAACCTGCCATTATTTCTGTTTCTTAAAATATTTATAGGTTATCTGAAACACACTCAGTAACTTTGTGATGATAAATCCCCACCACTGGAAGTGGAGCTGTTGCTAGGGCAGCACTCTCAAAAACAGGCAGTTATGGAAGGAGAGTAAGCAGCCAAGAAATATAGTCCCTGCAGAAGCCTTTGCTGGACCTGCTCCGAGGCCCTTACTAATGCTGCAGTGATTGCCAGAAAGCTGGCTCTAGGTCACAGGTCATCTGTGATCAGATTTAACTGACCAATAATCTCACAGATCTTTTCCAGCCTGAAAAAAAAAATCCTGTTTTCAATGGATAATCCTGAAAACAAGGAATTGTGCTACAGTTTAAAGGTTTGAATCATATCTAGGGCGGCAGAGGAGTTGTGCATGAGCCCAGCGGGAGGGCTTGCCATGGGCACGGCAGAGCGATGCAGCATGCAGACAGCTGTGTCAGTAAGCAAAGGTGAGGATATTGCACAGTGCCCCGGTCCCAGCGCTGCAGCGAGTGCGTGTTCCTGCAGGGCAGGGCTCTGGGTGTTTACTGATGGTCCGTAAAAACACAAACAAAGCCCACCAACAGGCACTGTTCACCTTTAGGTATTTAACAAGCTCTCCTGGGACTTCCTTAGCTCCCGCCTGAACCAGCTGGCAGTACTGGAAGAATTTGTGCAAGTGCATGTCCTGGAAAAGAAGAAAAACAAGCTCAGTGCAGCAGCCTCAGTATTTGGCAACCCCTACCCTGCAGCATACACCCAAAAATCTGGCAGTGGGCTATGTCCCTAGCCAGTCCCGTGTCACTACCAGTGGCACTTTTGGTCCACAGCTGCCATATCCCAGGACTACAGTACTGCTCCCTGCCTTTTCCAATGTGTCCAGCCACTCCCCATCCCTGGCTCCCAACTAATGTCGAGATTAGGCACAAAACAGCCAGCAGTGTTAAAATTGTCCTATAGTTGCACTACTCTGAGCCCCAGTCCGTGTCCAACAGTGGCTAGCAGACCTCGGGGCCCTCCTCCAGCTGCAACTCTTCGAGACTGTCATTAGCCTCACCAACCTCCTGTCTGTTCATCTGGGTCAGACTCTCCTTCCTGTTCCTCTCCCTCCTTCTCCAAGGTTAAATTTAATTACCTTGGTTATTTAACCCTGTAAAAGCATCTGAGAATGTAATTTGGTGGAGAGTGGAATTACTGTGCTGCTCTCAGTGCTGTACAGAACCAGCAAGAGCCTAAAATAAGTTTAGATGATGCTGAAAGTGAGTTGCTGTAAATAAGTGTAGCTCATTACATCCAGCATGGGACAACAAGCCCTGCCAAGGGCTTTTCCCTATGAGCAGTGCTGACAGGAGGTGCCTCAGAGCATGTGGCGGGGATCTTTGCTGCACATCACAAGAAGCTTGGGGAAATCCATCACCACCATCAGATGGTGGAACACACGAGGACTTGGTAAAACTGCCTGAACTGGTTTCAAAGGGAAATCAGGGCATTGTTTCCTTGTGTATTCTGTCATCAGAAAACAGGGGTTTATGTCTGGTTTTTGGGTTGTGTGTGGGTTTTTTGTTGTTGCTTTTTTTTGTTTGTTTGTTTTTTCTTTAAACTCAACGAATAGTCTAATATCTGGGGGAACGTCCCATTTCCACCAGCTGTTCTCTCTTGCCTCATTGAAGCAGACCATTTGCTCAAACGTTTCCTTGGTCCTTCCTGTTACAGTGCAAGCGGCCAAGAAAACATGAGCCTCTCCCTAGGCTCATTCACTCACACAACTGTCCCATCACAGCTGGACAAAGGAGCAGAGCCCTGCAAGTAATCCCAAACCTGCTGCCAATGGCATAGCAGTCGTAGAGCTACAGCAATCACTTCCTCTGCATGTGTTGTAAGTCTTTAAGAACGAGGTGCTCGACTTACCTGGGTGTAAATGGTTGAATCCAAATGGATTCTGATTTTAAACAGTGGCTTTGCTCCATCCACCCACTTTGCGTCCACGCTGGGCTGCTGTGAACAGACAACATTGAAGTACTTGGTTTCAGACTGTGGTGAGACGGTGGCTCAGTGCAGGCAAACACCTGGTCTGAAGGTACGGGTTGGGGTGGAAAAATGGGGCCCCTCCAGTGCCAACACCAGCAACCTGACGGCAGCCATGGCGTGGAAAAGGCATCCCCACAAGAACGTGCACAGAGAGCACGTGCCTACACTCCTTCTCTGCACCACATGCAGAGCAAATATTCCCTGCAACCTATATAGCCATGGAAAGTGGAATTAGAAGTGTCACATCTGCCACCCCTAAGAACCTTAAGCTTTGGGGGCTGCCCTGCAGTAGGGATCTTTCCAGCTGAGCAGAGCACAAACACAAGCCCAGAACTTACAGTGGTAACAAAAGCGCAGATTTCCTCTTCCCTTTACGTTTAAGTCCATTTTAAGTAGCCTTCTTACCCTTCGTGACTCTGTGTCCCCGTGACCCAGGTAGCCAGGTGGAAGGTTGGATGAAACCGGCAAATGCCGCTCCAGGGTGACAATCCGTCCATCCTTCAGCAATGGGACCCAGGCATATCCCACTGCGGAGGCAACCAGAGGACAGAGTTAGCAGACACACAGTAATACATGTTTAACTCAAGCTCCAAAAAAAGCTGTGTCTCACCCTGAGAAAATCCAGCTTGCAGTTGTGCAAGTGGCTTCAGCGAGGATGAGATCAACCATGCCAGCCTTGTTAAAGCACATTTTACCCAGCGACTCAGTGAATGAAATTCAGACACAGTTCAACCAAGACCAGGAGCAGGTTGGAGGGTCCGAAATGGTGTGCGAGTCTTGTGCATCGTAAGAAGGGTCCTTCAGTCAGCCAAGGACAGGCTGAATGGAGAGGCATCCCAACCAGTGGGACTTGGGTGCGCTCAGTCTCTTACACATGCCTAGTGTTGGTAGGATCAGCCCCAAGGCCCTGATCTTCCATCAAGTTCTTGGTGGTGACTTGACTGATATTCATAGAAGCCAAGTCAAGAACACGCAGAAATAACTGTCAGATTGCAGCAAATTTTGGGCTTTAGTATATACTAAAACCACTGTGTTTCGTTCCAGTTTAGACCTATGATTTGTATTAGGTTGCTTTCAAAAAGGAAAATTCAGATAGGCTAGTATTTTAATCAAATATTTTCTCATGTCCCTATACTACTTTTATCTGTGACTCTTGCACTCCAACAGAATTAATTAAAGCAGTGAACATACCTTGAGTTTCAACGGTGTCCTGTTTTTTCGATGTTGCCTTTGTATTAATTTCACAGCTGACATGATAGAAGGTGAAAAGCAAATGATGCTTTTGATGGAGGTGAATTGGAAGCTCAATTTTAATCTAAAATGATATCATGATAGGTAAGACTGTATTTTTAATTGTGGAGTAATAGTTTAAGTTCCATTTTATTTCACAAATGCTATGTTGTATGCAGTTACATAAGACACATTCTTGCCCATCTTAAATAACTCCTGGCTAACATTTTCATCACATTTGCACATTACTTATTAATGGGGGTATGTGATTGGAGTGCACAAAGCGTGACAGTAAAGACAGCAGAAAACAAACTGGCATTAAAAATTGACAAAGTCTCTAGCTTTGCTGAGCCCTTCTACTGAGGCAAAGGGCTGATGATTATTTTTACCCATATTTCACCCAGCCCTGGACAAAGAGATATCCTGAAAGGCCCCTTGGCTTTGTAGCATCCCGGAAAATTTGTTAGTTCCCACTGTTTCATTTTTACCTCATCGTAGAACTCCGGACTCTGGTTGTGATGCAGCACGGAAGCATATGCATTTGTAGTCAGGAGGTGGCCTCCGGGTTTCCCATATATACACTGGAAACACAAAGGAAGAGCTGTATTCAGGGTTGCTGCCATCCTAAATTAGCCAGTCAAATTAAAACAGCAAGGAAATTCAGTGCTTTCCCATTGACCTGCTCAGCCTGGCTGGCATATAGTACACAGCAGCGAGCCTCAGGTCCCCAGAAATAACAGGTACCCACCTTTAGTGCCCTGGCATCAGCTTCATCTGAATCCCTGAACTCCACACAGACAGCAATATTCCTTGCCTGCAACGGGCAGAACAGGAGGATGAGCCACTGCCAAAGGTCTGCAGCATCACCCTGGACCACGCTGAGTCTGGCTGCAGCCTGCTCACCAGGTTGCTCACCTTAGCAAACACCTTCTGGTTCTCATACTTCAGATGCAAGGGGTAGACGTAGAGGTGGTTTTTGTAGACAGTGAAGGGATAACAGTATTTTGCAACTTCTGGGACAAGCTCCTCCACTTCAACTGCAATGTCCTCGCAGCTCTTCTCAAAAGGCTTTATAGGAATATAAGAAGCTGTGACACAATCTAGAAGAGAAGGAAAGCTTGGCTAAGGGTACACCCCACAAACATGGGAAATACAGCCCGTGTGAAAGGAAATCTGTGGGTCTGAAACTCTGCCATTGCCTTCGGGCACCCTGTTCTCTTCACATCAGAGGGTCATGTGTGTTGATCAGGCAGCAGGACTTGGACCACTCCCGTTGAAATGATTAAAGAAAAATTCTCACCTTGATCATGCAAGATCTGTGGTCCCCAACTGCATTAGCAATACTGAGAATGAACAGGTGCACAGGCACCACGGGGCTCTGCTCTGCCTGACAGTGGGGACTGCAGAAATGGCACTTCCCTGCAGCTCTGGGCAAAGTCAAAGGGTCTTGTGAACTACCCATGTCTGCGCAGAGATGGCTGCTCTGCCCAGGGCCTACACCTTGAGACCTCCAGCAACCTAAGCCATTAAGTTACTGTTTTATAAATCATGCAAACAGCACCTGACTGCAGCTGACAGACTACTGAGATGGCTTCAGACTGACATCTCAAAGTGCATCAGTCCCACTGCTTCAGTCCTTTTCCACACTCTGCTCCAGAAAGAGGTTTGATGGTTATGTTGCCCCCAAATTCCAGTGCACAGACCACTGAGACTCACATCCACCACGAGGGAGAGTTCATCTCAAGTGCTAGCTTTTCAAAGAATAGAAAAAACCCACTAGAAAAGTCTTTTGGACAGGGCGCCGGACTACAGACCTGTGACAGAAGCTGACAAAGGCCCAGGGAGTGACACTGAACACATCACGAGTCCTTTCTCTGCCTCAGTTTCTTTAAACGTAAAGTGAAGAATCACACTGATCATGTGTGTGAGGCCCTCTGGTGTTATGGATCAAAAATGTTACATGGGATTGGTGTAATAACAACAGCAAAAGCAGGCAGGTGGCTTCCTTCAGATTTAGGATATGATGGCCCAACTGCAATGCAGATGCACCCCGCAGGGAAACCTCTGCACTTGGACCACATCCCTCCACAGAATCCACCACAGACTTACAAGTCAGGGGTTGTGCTGAATTAAACACTGCAGCCCCGAGATACTCTGGTTATTGAAACAGCAAAACTCCCCACAGAAGTGTTAACTCCTGAGGCTAGAGCCATCAGCATTTATTTTAAGATCCAAGATCCTTACTTGTGAAGTCTGGCGGGATGTCTTTGATGACGATATTTAACTGGGCTGGAATAACCTGTAATTTTGTCTTCTCTGGTCTGCATTGGGGAGAAAGGAACAAGAGTGTGAACCTTGAAAACTCAGCTGCTGAACACATCAGCAAGGCTTTTTGTAAACCAATGTTGGAAACTGTCATGTCATGCTTACACTTAACTGTTTAAAAATGTATGTTAAAAGGCCTGCTCAGCCTCTGCAACAGTCTCTTGCACTTACTTCTTATATTCTGCTAAAAGCTTCAGCATATCTTCATTCGAGAGTTTGCCGCTGTCTTGCTTGTACAGAGGTGAGAATTTTCCTTCAGCATCGAGAGTGCCCTGGGAGTCTTTGAACACTGGTCTGCAGAAAAAAGAGACACATTTCCTAAATGCTGGCAGATAGGCAGACACTGAGGCCTTTGACATGTCAGGTTGAAGGGCAGAGGTTCACTGGCCTGTGACTGCTCTGAACACCGCCAGGCCTCATGGTGTTTAGATCCCACACAATCCACCATGTCACATAAAATTGGATGGGGCATCACCCATTCCCCTTCTCTCCAGCCATGTAAGAAGTACACACCCAGCCCAGCTCCAAGCCTGCTCCACAATCCTGAGCACCCTCAATCCCCTCCCACAAACACCAAGTGGCAAAGTACCTTCCTAGTTGTGCGTGCAGTCAGAGCAAGGAAACCCTCGGAAAGGAGTGCGCAATGGAAACCAGTCTCAGGACATACATCAGCTTCTTCCCAAACCCAGAGCAGGAGACTGGACTCTGCCCTGGATTAATACTAGCATTCTTGCCCTTGAATATAAAGGCTGCGGGTGTCTGTGTGCAGCAGGAACGTTAAGGCATCCATACTCTCTCTGTGCAAACAGCTTCCTCTGGAACCCACAGGGAAAACGCTCCAGGGATGCAGAGCAACACAGCTTCCCACACCAGGCTGTTGGTCCCTCAACTCCTCAATCTCCAAATGCATGTCTTTACCCAGCAGGCACAGATCTGAAGCCCGTCAGTCAATGCCCACACACAGCCCACTATTAGGCTGAGGCACCATGTGGCAGAGGGCTGAGGCACTGTGCAGGCTGTGTGCTGACTCACAGGAGCAATCTGCATCCCAGAACGACCACCTTGAAGCTGACCAGCCAGTGTCACAGGAAAATTCATCCCTATCCTATCCCATCCTACCCTACCCTATCCTAAGAACAGACGTTGCAAGCTGTATACCACCAAATCCCAACCCAGACAGTCATCTGGTGTTCCCATATCATTAGTGTCCCTTTTGTCAGCACCAAAGAGAAATTCAGCAATAGGGGGCAGTTTCAGAGGGATGAACTTGCCTTTAGACTGTCCCCTGATGTGAGATTTAAGGGAGGTAGCACTGACGTACTTTATCAGTCACAGTAAAAGAACAGCAAGGGAATGGGATCGCTATCTTCAGTCATTCCCAGAAACATTAATTAAAGCAGAGTCTAAGAGGAGAGTCAAGCCCCAGCTGATGGCCACTGCCAGGCCAGGAGGTCCTCCACTCCCATCCTGTCCCTGGCTGCTGCCAGGACAGAATTTCTGTCCCAATTCCCGCGGTAACATAGGACAGGGTAATTCTTCCCCAGGAATGTTCTGCCATGATAGCAGTAGCTACAGGTCAGCACGAGGGTTACTTTCTTCCCAGGACTGTTTACTTTTTAATATTTTGTTTCTAATTCTAGATAGAGCATTTCAGGCCAATCCCCACTCTGTCTTGGGAATTGGAGCCAGATTCTTGCCCTGGGCCGCAACTTCACCGACTTCAGTCGCTTGTCCCTTCTCCCACTCAGCTGGACCCTGTCCCGGAGAACTCACGGCAGCAGCTCCCGCCACAGCGCAGTCCGAGGTGACTGACCTGGCAGCCCAGCCGAAGGGCATCCGGTACTGCCCCAGACGGCTGCACACCTGCTTGGCCACCTTATGGACCTTCTGGGCAGTCTGCAAAACACAGGAGAGGTTAGCACGTGCCACGGCTTCCACATGGCCCTGGGAAAGGAGTAAAGAGCACTGCACAAGAAGAAGAAATCCTCTGTACTCCACAATGCACAGCTCCCAGGCACACAGCGCGACAGTCGTTGAAGCAGTTGATAGACATCCCCGTCACTTCACACCACGCACATTTATTACTTTGGCAAAGCAAGAGCAAACACAGCGTGGGCACAGACATATTAAAACTCCTCTTCATTCTGCATTAAACTGTCAAGGTGTTAGTATTTTATTTTCCAAAGGGCATTAGTAGTTATTTTCCAAAACTGACTGTAACTGGCTCATCCTGTACAGGTTTACAAAGTGTGCCGAGGGAATGCTATCACATACCAGGTTTTCCATCCACTGATTTTTGAGGGACTAATCTTGACTAGCTGCAGCAAGGCAGCAACAGCTCCACCTGGCATGCAGAGACTGATGCCAGCAGGACCAGGACCGATAGCCACCCTTTGCATAAGTTCCCCCATATGATCTAAGAGTCATGGAATGGTTTGGGTTGGAAGGGACCTTAAAGATCATCTAGTTCCAATCCCCCTGCCATGGGCAAGGACACCTTCCACTAGACCAGGTTGCTCAAAGCAATCATGGCACTCTGCATAGAGCAAGACAGGTGCAGGGCGAACAGAGTAAAGGGTGAAGCTCATGTTCTGCTGCTACTTAAACATCGCTGTTCCCAGCTGGTGTGAGCTGGGACAGGTCCAAGACACTCTGTGAGGCACCATGTAGCACTGCAGCCCCTTTCTCTGGGAATGAAGTGTCCCACTTTTTTTCTGCCAGCCCAGGCTTTGCCCTGTTGAAATGTAACAAGGAAAGGTTCCCCTGCCCTAACTGTTTGGATCTTTCTAAAAATGCTCTGCCTCCTTCCAGGGGAAGGAACCAGTTCTCCCAGGACAGCCCAGCTGATGCCAACCTGGGGACAGCACATGTAGCAGAATGAATGCAGACCAGTATTTGCCAGAAAGCAGAGCAACAGAAACAACCCGTGTTTTGGGCCACACTACTCCCTGCAGTAGCGATAGCATCACTAAGCAAATACTCTCATGGTTCCATCCAATACCTTCCCCGGGTCCGAGTTTTTTATGTACGGCTCAGCACAGTGCGTGATGCTGCCCTGCAGCACCTTCTCCACACGGGCTACCAGGAAGATCTCCACGTGTGGGTCAGTCACGGAGAAAACCCCCTGCAACAGAAAGAAAATAGGCTGTCAGAGAGCAGGACACCCTACCGGCACTGCGGGGTTTGGCCGCAGTCATCTCGCTGTCCCCTCTCACAGCCCACACAGACCCTGCCCTGGTTGCTGCTGCGGTTGGGCCATGGGGGTTCACAAGGCTGGAGCATGGTCAAGTCATGAAAAACTCTACCTGGTGCTTTGCCTATCACTGCCAGTGAGCCCGAAGGGGTAATCAGCTTGAGACACTGACCAAAACGTGACAAAATCCCACAGTTCTACAGAACAGCTGGCTTTGGCTTCTCCACACAGTGGATGCCAACATGCCACAATGCTACCGAAAAGCCACAGCTTCAACGGAGACACAGAACGAGAGGAGAAAGTCAGTTCTTTACCCGTTTTATGTAGCGCAGGCAAGACTCTGGGACTCCGTGCACCAGGCTCTCGCCTGGTGAATGTCCCTTGGTGCCCTCCACTCCAGATGCGGAGTTATCCAGCAGCATGTCACGGACGGGTGGAGGGTTCAAGTCCACATGGAAGTCAGCTGAAATCTTGCAATTATTTTTCAGGTCAAATAATGCCAAGCTTAGGAAAAAAGGTTCAACCTGGAAATTTGATTGAATATAGGTGTCAAAAAAATACGTAGTTCAGACTCAAGAGTATTCACATGCATTGCCTTCCCTGCTAGGTTTGCCTTCTGCATCTGTTTGTTCCTTTAGCTTTGTACACCAGCATTCTACAGAATTCTTATGGACAATCTATATTTTCTTGCTTTATAAATACATAAACACATCTTTTTCCTGCAACTTCTGTCATTTTGATCTAGTCAACTTGAATAAAGCTACTTTAAAACCATCGATGAAATCTAAAGAATGAAATCCATAGAGTTTTTAATATAAATTATAAAATATGAAGTTAGAAAGGTGACCCCAATCCATCGGTTAGAGCTATTTATCCTTTGCAATGAGAAAGAAATCAACTTATGATTTTAGCATTTATGTTCACATGCTGAAGACCATTTCACTTATTGGCCAAAGTCAATCAGCTCTGCAAGACACTCAAAATATTCCTCAGCTGCTCTATGCCGGCGGCACAGGAGCAAAGTCAGCTCAAAGAGAGCTCAAACACAAGGCTAACACTGCTGTGCAACTGCATATGAAGAATCTGCCAACTCATTTGTAGCTGTTGACTTAGACAGCACAAGGCAAGTGGCAACAATTCCATGTATTTTTACTCCAAAGATCCTAGCAGGCATGCGCCTCTGTAAAGATAAAAGCCTGAAGATAAGACTGTAGTGTGTCCAAGACATTACAACATAACTTGGAGGCTTT
Source organism: Eurypyga helias (assembly GCF_000690775.1). Taxonomy (NCBI): domain Eukaryota; kingdom Metazoa; phylum Chordata; class Aves; order Eurypygiformes; family Eurypygidae; genus Eurypyga; species Eurypyga helias. The sequence goes on from NW_010248650.1 coordinate 57,529, forward strand.
ACATCAACACTAAAAATGTGCTGATTAGGTCTGACTCTGGGCCTGATTAAGGATGAATACCAAGAATCTCTGCTCTCAGTGACACACTCATCTGCTGGGAGTTACCAAAGAGAACGAGCCTGGTGTACTAGCTGTGAGCTGTCAACATGGAACCATCACAAAAAAGCCTTTGCAATTCTAACAGTCATCAGACAAAGCACCATCAGCGGAGGTTGGTCAGTGCCAGTGCCACTGGCCCCCAGCGATGCTCCCTGCTGCTCTGGCACCCTTGCACAAGGGTTTGACTCCAGCTAGAGCAGATGCAGGACATGATAATAGGGATTATGTTTTGGGAAGAAAGACTGGAGGAGCCTGGTCTGTTTAGCCTGGCAGAACAAAGGCTGAGGAGAGATGTAATTGCTGTCTACAGACATCAAAGGCTCAGAAAATACAAGAAAGAGCTTTTTAGGCTAAGGCACAACACTGGCACAGTAACAAATGCATATAATAAAGTGGCTGTGAATACAGTTAGGCTGGAAGTCAGAAGAAGGTTTCAGAACAGGGAAATCCAGGCTAAGGTACAACACTGGCACAGTAACAAATAAAGTGGCTGTGAATACAGTTAGGCTGGAAGTCAGAAGAAGGTTTCAGAACAGGGAAATCCCTTGCCATTAGAGGAAATGAAATAAAACACAGCAGCAAGTGGTTTGGAGAAGAAGCTTAATCATTTACCAACAGGACTTTCACATGGACCCACAACGTGGGAGACATGCTCCCTATTCCCTATGTCTTTGGACAGCTGGTTTCCCAGCAGTCCCAGTTCTTGGCAGGCTGAGACATATTAGGACAGACCCTGTCCCCAGACACATTTTTGGAACACCAAAACACCAAGGAAGACAAGTCCGGCAATGACCCTGGGCCAGCAGCCATTGCCTGCCCAGGTCCCATTGGAACTCATGGCAAAAGAGGATGTTTTATCCACCCAGATCACTCTGCCAAGGGTGGTTCTTCCTGGTGAGGAGAAAGAAGACAAAGAAGGACATGCCAGAGCTCCCCTTACGTTGGTGGGTCCTCCTTCCGACCTGTCGCTGAGCTGAGCGAGGAGGTTGAGGGAGAAGTCCTGGCAGCACACCACGAAGCGCCTGCTGCATTTTTCCTCAAATGGCTTCACATCTGGCTCGATCCCCGAGAAGTCTAGCCTCTAGAGAGCAAACAAACAAATCTGGTCTCATTAAAAAAGAAAATAACGCCCTGAATAATGTTAAAGGATCACAGGACAGCCAATGCTATCTTAACCACTTTATTTAAAGTGGTACAAAAGGGACAAGACATTCACAAATGAGTGCCATTTGGTGATGTTACACAAATGTATTCAAGACATGAATTCAGGGGGATGTATCAAATTTTAGCAATCTGGTTTGTAGAGCACAGAAAACTAAACCTCAGTATGATTTCAGTTCCTTCCTGCTTTGCTGTAACCCTGGGGATCTTCCCAAACACCATTTAGAGCTTGGGGAACAAAGGGGAACATAAGCCGTCGTTATGCTCAGTAAAATATCTTCCACTTTGAAGATGTGACTAGCTTAAGAGATGGTCCCTGTGCCTGAAATAGAGAGAAGGCACACACTGTTTGGATCGTGAGCAGTATGTCGAACGGGAAGGCATTTCTAGAAACAACAAAAAACCGTCCGCAGAGCTGGCTGGGAAATCCAAACAGCCTTGATTATAATCACCTTTTTCCTAACCCAGAATGCTCACGCCTGGTCTGTGCCTCCACATCTGCCCTTGCCAGAGAGCAGACACGTACGCGACCAAACTACCATCAGCCAGACAAGGGCCCTCAGCTTCCACCATACCCATCGCACTGGGCACTGAGGACACAGAGCTAGCAAACACCCCTAAATCACCAGCACATCTCATGGTGACAATCTGGGACAGTCCTGTTCATTTCTCCCCCTCCCCAAATCCTGCAGAAACCTGCATGCCAAACTTAGGGCGCTGATATCTCACGATCAAGTCATTTCAGCAAAATAGGCTGCAACTGTTAATCCGATTCTGGGGAACTCTTCCCATTGTTTCCTCTACTCCTTGCAATGAAGAAAGTACATTGCAGGCATATGTTCCTGCTCCCAGTTTCCTCAGCACCAGGCATACAAGCACGCACGTACCCAGCAGCATTGACTGGGGCAGTGACTTGAATGCCCAGTGTTACAGCAGATCCAACTGACCCACACCAGAATGAAGAGCTGTGGGTATAGAGGCAGGGCAGTGAATTCAGCCTAACCAAATCGTTAGGGAAAAGAAGATATCTTAGATGCTCCACACTGAATACTATTTCCATTTTTATTATCTGGCTAGAATATAGGAAACTTCTCAAAGCTCCTCTTACCAAAAAAAGCCTCCTAGATGCTTATCTTCTTCATGTTAAAGACCTGAAAGAAGTGCCAAGAACAAAGCTCATTTTGTGCAACTAAACCTTTTAAAGACTAATTGTATTTCCTTGTAACACCAGAATGTTCTTTTTCATAGGTGTGAACAAGCCAAAGCATGCCAGAAGGAGAACCTGAAACTACAAAATAACTTGGAACAATTCTCTAAAACCGTGTTAACAATTGCAGCTCATTCCACTGAAATCCCACACCTGGACCTTGGCAGAGATCTCGGCAAAGACGTCAAAGCTCAGAAGAAAATAAGCTAATCATCAATGAACCCTTACTCCAGTGCAGGAGAACAGCACGGGGTGTTTTTTCTGTATGTCCCCTACATTTGAAAGCTCCACGAAGAGTGAGGCTCTCCCTGTAAACCCGTCACAGTCTTTGTTCCCTACTCCAGATGTGCTGAGCCCAGGCAGTGTTGCACGTGTCCTTGCAATACCACTTCTACTGCTTCTGCAAACAAGAAAACCTCTCAGAGGCCCGGATCATGGGTTTGAAATCCAGCAACATCAAGATGCAACACGGAGAAGTCAGCAAAGCTGGAGGGAAGCCACGTGTGGGGCTGCTGCGAGTCCTTATTTGAGCTATCACCTAGCACTGACACCTGGGTCAGCTCTCACTGACAGGGACAGGGGCTGCACTTCTGTCCTCCAGCCCGCTCAAAAACACGCTGCCTCTGCAGTGGAACGCTGCGGCCATGCAAGGGAAGAGAGGAGGCATGACACAGAGAGCAAAACACCACATCTGCAAACATGGGGATGTTTACCTGGACTTCTGGGTCGAATGAAAAGAGGTTTTGTCTTCCATCATTTCTGCTCAGTTTGTTCAGCTGATCTGTTTCTCTCCCATACTAGGACAAAGGAAAGCATTGACATTACTGCCTGGTCACACAGAGGCAAACACTGGTTATTTGGAAAGAATGGAAGCAAAACAAAGTAAATATTTTTCAGGTCCCCTTTGTGGTATGTGAGACGATGCAAGGCTCCTCAGCTGCAGCCGCCACCGTGGTGCACTGGCAGTAAAGCGATGTGGCTCTGCCAAATGAGAAAGCAGACGGAAGTAGGCAACCACACTCTGGATCATAACCAGGAGGTGGCTGTCACCTAACCGCCCCTCCACTCTCATGACCAGGACCATCACCCCTGTGGAGTGCGTAGTACTGACCGCATCAGCCCTTCATTTGCTCTAGGACTGCTCTTCCTTAAGGGCCCCACACACGGATGTGAGGAGCGTGCGACCCCAAACCACAGAGCTCCATATGTCAGACGGGTACGTGAGACCACAGAGACCCCACCAGCACTTGGTGCCTGCCCAACTCTCCCAGGGCTGAAGACAGAAAGTGAAGACCCCTTTTATAGACATGGTGGAGAGAACTAGCTATGGGCTGGGAGAGCAGTCTCTGCAAATACGATACCTTCATCAGCTCTGGATGCATGCTTCTCTCCAGGCTCTCCAGGATGTTCTCTGATTTTCCCTGTGTGCTTGATTCATCATCTGCAAGGACACGAAAAACAGATGTTCAAAACAACTGCAGGAGCACTGCTTTGCCAGAAAGCATCCAGCAGTATTTGCTTACAATAGCACAGAAACAGTTTACGGAGACTTCTCCTTTCCTCAGGAGTAAGATTTTTCCATACATTACTAGCAGTGGAGTGTACTATTACAGCCTGCTAGGTCTTTCCAAAGCAGAACTTCAGCAGAGAGCCAATTTTCCAGGAGTCTTGAAACTTTGCCATGGATTTCCCATCCAGATGAAGGGTCATGTTTCCCCCCACTTTTATTCCTCAGACTGTTGTCTACATTATACTAAGCCCTTTTGCATGATACCTTGTGTCAGCCACAATTTTTGCTATTAATCCAGAAAGAACAGGATACACTTCTCCAGGCACACTGCTTGCATCCTGCAGAGAAGGGTGAAGGTAGGTGTTTATTTATAAACTGACCTTGCACAGATTCCACAGTATCTTTCTTCTCTGGCACCAAACTCTCAGCATTGCTCTGAATGATCTTTCTCAGAGTTACCAGCCATTCTTCCATCTCCTGCTCGGTTTCAGCTGCGAGATAGTGGCTGTACTTGTCTATTGTCTTCAGTTCAAACGCATAACGACGCATCTTAGGACACTAAACAAACAAATAAGAAAGAGAAAGACTTGTAACACATTTTCCTCAATGACTCAGCAGAGTACCTGCCAGAAGGCTCCTCTCTGTGAAAGCATCCTGAACTGAAAGGCCAGGAATCACTAGCCAAGCACCCTCCTGGACACACACCTCTCCTGCAGTGATCACAAAGGTTCACAGCTGCTATCAAGCAGCATGCAGCCCCATGGTTGCTAGCTACTCTGAAAGTGGGAGAAAGCCAGACTGAACCACAGACATTGTACTGAGGAGTAGAAGCATGCTCCTTCGTATGTCATCAGACCTTTAGTATTTACCCAGAGAAGCCAGGAACTGTATTTGTCTGACACAGTATGTAATGCTGCACTCCAGGACACTTAGAGGCATCTATCTTAAAAGCAAGTGGTTCAAGGCAGCTTTTCTGAGCTCTGCTGGCCTTTAAACACCATTTTCCTACCAGAAGCCAAGGCAAATCTGATGCGACTTGGGAAGTACACCATGTACATCATCGAGGCGTGTGCATTACTGCTTTTACTGTGTTCGGAAAGATAAACGGAAACGCACAGCTCTGACTCATCGCTGCTGAAGCAAACCGCCGGAGTAATTTATGGTGTACCAGCTCCACCACACTCGGTGCCTGAAGCTTCTGCAGAGACAGGAACAGCAAAAGGCACAGAAGCACTCCACTGCTGCACTTCACTCTCAGCATTACAAAACAAACCCAAGTTTAAGCCCTGTAGAAATCCTACTCCTCAAACCTTACAACCTCTTTGCAGGCTGTAAGTCCCAGAGGGCTGCACGCTTGCATGGACTTATTGGGGTGTAACTCAAGAAACAAGAAGTTGGTGCAAGCAGCAAACAGAGGAGGAAGGTGCCCACGAGTATGTGACACCAATTACTGGCTTCAACCCTCAGGGTGTCTTAGAAGCCACCTGACCTACGGTAACCAGGTAAAGGAGATGGACAGTGCAGGGAGACAGCAGATGAGGTAATGATGAAATGCTTCCATTTTACTCTGACAGCAGTTCTTCCTCTTACTCTCTTACTTCCTGGCCAAAAATATGGCCTTGCTTGCCTTTTAATCAGGTTAGCTGACAGAGCAAACCAGTTCTGTGTTAGTTTGTAAATCCATTCCTTCACCACTCGATGGCACAGACACCTGGAGAGAGCATGTCTATCTCGGAGCTAGCAATGCATAAGCCCATGCAGAAAGCACACCTACCTGAACAACGTCATTGCAAGCATCCAAGAAAATACAGCCTTTGGATTCTTTTGAAATTTTCTCATCTTTGTAGGAATTAAGGATATAGGAGCCATCTGTGAGTTGTGACAAGTAGAAATATCTCCTCTTGAATACCTGCAAAAGTACAAAGTTGTGGTTATGCACGCATTCATCCCGTTGTACACCACAGCCACAGTTTCAGTATCTGCCCTCCTGCTACTGAGAAAATACTGTAACAAGAAACACTGATGACCCCAGAGTGTTGCAGATTCACCCCTTTGAATATGACTTGTTTTTATACAGAGAGATTTCAGCATCTTCTTTAATTTTAATGTCCCTGCTGTTATTGTAAGTTTGCCCATCTAAAGAAAAGCCTCAGGGCTTCCAGGTCATGTTTCAGCTGGCTCCAGACTCATTTATCTTTACAAAGTAATGCTGCACAGTAAATTCAGATCAGCACACCACTTGAAGATTCATCCCACCCTACAGCAGGTATTTCCAGAGCCTCTTTGATGAAGACCTCAGTTAGAATTACAAAGCAGTATTCCGGAAGACTTAGGAACAAACATGTGGAAATTCCTAGCACTCAAATGCAAGTCAAGGGACACTGCAATCCATCTAACTCCTTGTATTTTTGTAGGCTTGGGAGGTTTGGTTTTGCTTCTTTTCTTTTTTAATTACAAACATATTTTCATGAACTTGACTTAGTGTTCAATTCTCACTCAAAAAGCAGTCAGTCTGGGAGAAGTATTCCTATGTTTGAGCTACTGATTTTTATGGGAAAAAAACCTCAAACCAAACCAAACAAAAACCAAACCAAACCAAACCACCAAAAAAAAACACACCAAAAAAAAACCCAACCGAAAAAAAACCCAACCCAGCTCTCCAGTATCTCAGAACATCTCCCTTCATGTTTGTCAGCCAAAAGGCACTGGACTGTAATTCAGGAGAACATTTTGGCAGCAATTATGGTAGCACCATATGCTGTCAGGTCTGCAAGGAGCAGGGTGCATTTCACAGTTGGTGGATATCTGTGTTAGGAGAATCACGAAGGAAGTCGGGGCAAGCAGCACTGAGAGTGTTTCCACTATTCTGCATATCTGGAAGATCTACAAATAAACACAACGTTTTTCATCCCATATGGGAGACTACTAGTAATTCCCTGCTCCCATCATTACTGACACTAGCACATGTTCAATAAAACTACTCACACAGAACTGGAAGGGAGCATTGCGCTCTGAGCAGTAACCAAAGCCCTCTGAAAGCTAACCTCCAGCATCATTTAGATGTCTAGTTAGCTGTAGAGATGCTCCAAGAGTTGTTGAGATTTAAGTTTTATATGATTTAGCTAAACCTTCAGTCCAACAAAGCATAAAAACACACTGAAAGCGAAGTATGCTAAGTGTTAAAGCCAGCTTAAACACTGATTTGGCACTTCACTTTCAATCTCAGAAACTCTGGCAGGGGATGCTGCAGAAATCCATGATAGATCATCTCTAGATATTACAAGGTTGATATCCCTTGTGCGTATGGGATTTCATGCTAAGCCATTTGCATCTTCTGAATTCTGTTCAAAAGGAAATGCAGAAGCAAGCAGCACTATTCCTATGATCTTCCCCCCCTTGTAAGCAATTGCTGTCAGAAACACTTGGCAGAAGACTATGATCATTTGAAATGAATACTATAAAACCAGGAGCAGAGGGAACATCCCCTCTGATGAGGGTACAGATGCTGTTGGTGAGCACTGCAATTGCAGAGGGATGGCTAGAGAACTGGGAAGTCCATTTGGGAAGAGAAAACAGAAAGACAGAGAAAATCCTGATGTCATGATTGTATTGCAGCACACCGGCATGCTGCAAAACAGATGGCAAGGAGCTTGGCCAAACCAGGGATGTTCTCTGCGAAGGAAAGGTTACTCTGAAATAAAGGCTGTTGGCTGTAGCCTAATTACAGTTTGTTCGTGGGCTGGCTCTCCACAAAATACACTGCACATGCTCAGCAACAGCGTGAGGTACCAACAGCTCAGCCCATCACAGCAATGGAAGAACCAACACTCAAAAGAGGGATGCATCTGCTTCTGCAATAGCACAGCAGCCCCTCGATGTGGTGATAAGGCTGAAGACATTCAAAGTCCTCATATTTCTCACGTGTGCTTTAGGAGGTGTGTTGTAACACACAGAAGTGACCAGGACCAGCTCAGAAAATGGCTACTGAATTTCAGTATTTTGATATCTCAGTTACACGAGAGACTCTGTGGATCTTACTAATTGAACTGAAACCAGCATAGTTCAGATAACATCTCTGAAAGGTGGGTCTGAGGTGCTGGGCACCAAGGCCAACAATACCACAAGAGGCTCAGTCAAGAATGGAGCCAGCTGACTGATTTCGTGCATGTATGATACCTCCTCCAGAAGTTATGGGAGCAGAAATGGCTTCACCCTTGCTGCTCAGAAGAGCAAAGGATCAGAAAATCTTGTTCTATCACCTTCAAGCTCATGAGTAGTCATTTTAAAACTCAAAATCAGCTCTGTGAACACTTCTTATGAAAGAATAACTTGCTGATGAGCTGCAGACCAAGTGAGCTTTGTGAGATTTACTAATATCCTTACACAGCAGCCTCACTGCAGCCATTCTTCAGCTGCACAGTTGAGCATAACTCTCTAATATTCCCTCTATGCTATAGCATGGCAGCTGCGTGGTGGAACAACAGGCGGGCTCATTGCCACAGCAAAAACCTGTGGTGGAACATGCATTGCAAAATCTGAGCAATGTCACGCCGGATTACGTACAGGAGACAATGCAGCTGTTACTTCTAGGTCAGTAATGCTCCACCTCCTCAGTGATACCACCCCTGCTTTTAAAGCAAAGACTTGTCATTTCAATTTAAAGCCAGACTCCATACGTATTTCCTACCAGCAAGGAAACTGTCAATCCACAAAGTCTTTGCAGGGCAGCTGTTACAGTTAGTTAAACTGCCTTCCCCTTCCTGGCCTCAGCTGCTCATTCACAAAACAATCTTGGTTTACCAGAACACGCTTCACCTTTTTGTTCAGCTTGCCTGTCGTGATTTGAAGTGCATTGGTCTTATATTCTGGGGAGGGAAGGGTCAAAATCTGTTACCAGACTGGGTTTTCCAGTCTACTTCAGGATACTCTACAAGAGGGACGGATGCCCATCCAAACCCAAACCCACCCGTGGCACTTCTGCTAACTTTAGAGACGTGATCTGAGCTTAACCTCGTGCCTTATTCACGATTAACGTAACGCTGGATCAAACTCACCTTCATGGTAACAGTGATGGTGCTATTTACATTCGCTTTGTGCAGCCAGCCCTGCTTTATCACCCCACCCTTCTGGGAGCACAGGGACGAGGAATCCTGAAAGAGAGCCAAAGATCAGCAAAACAAGTCAGGTAAACTGCATCCATGCAATGTTCCCCTTGGAGACAAGGGAGATGTCCACCCTGGAAAGCAACACAGTTTTAACTCCAGCAATACGTTAACATGCACAGTGTTATCATAAAAAATGGCAGGGTTATCTCTTTCCCAGAGAGAGACAAACCAGGCCAGTTTGGGTCACCTTTAAACAGATTACATCTACACTGACAGAGCTACACAGCAATTTTGCAATGCATGTTGGTTCGTAGGCAGTATTTCAAAAAGCTGGGGAAGAAAGAAATTTTCAAAATGGTCTGTTTAGAAAGTTGCAAAATGCAGAACTCCAGACTCACTTTGTCATTTCCTTTTGTATAAATCCACTCTCCATTTTAAATTTAGGCAGAAACCACCAAACGCCAGTAGCTGAAATGGAACTGACTGGTTTCATATTTCTCAAAACAAAGTTTCAAGTGGCCCAACCAGGCTGTTCTTTGCATACCAGCTGGGATTTCCATCTCTGCTCCTGTCCCGTCGTCCCAGAAGGGAGAACATCCCACCATGCGTAACTAACTGTGACCTCCTCTGGGGAGGGAGGGAAATGAGATCCCAGACTGGTGAAAAAAACTCACCCTGGGACTTCCAGTGACACAGCAGCGGAGGTGGACCTGGACGGTCTGCCGATGAGCTATGAAGGGAATGGTTTCTGGCGTCTCCTGCAGCCCAAATGGCAGGTTTTCACTCCTTTCTTGCCAAATTTCCAATGACAAAGTAAATTGTCTAATGTTTTATAACCTTGGGTAAAACAACCCATGATTTCTCCTTTATAATCAAGAGATTTCTTTTACTTGAATTTCCATTCCACAATTCTAATGTAAACGTACCATCACGAAACCGTAACAATCGCTTAGATATTCTCATGTCGAAAGAGATAAGTGCCAAAATATCTGCCAAAGCACCGGGAATACATCAGTAACTTCACTTGTTTGAGGACATGGGACACTGACCAGAAGAAAAAGGGTCTTTGTCAAATTTTGATAGTTTATTTTTGTCCTTTTGCTTTTTTTCAGAGACTTGCTGATAACATACTGCACTGCTCTGTCTCCAGCCCAAAGCAGATATTATTACAGAGGTAACAGCTCAAGTTAATGATGTAATGGAAACAGACAATACAGCCCCCAGAAAATAAGGCCAAACTTGAAAATTCATTTCCATTTAGGAGAAAGTCATCCCAGACCAGACCTGAAGTTTGCTGGGACACGCACAGCAATTGTGAGAAACGTGCATGAAACAGCCCCTTCACATCTTCACCTCTGCAAGAAACAAACTTCCCTTTTCTGCTCTAAGTTCTGCAGCAGCATCTTGGTGCCATGCGGATTTTAAACAGCTGGGCTAAACTCACCCCACCGTAAATGAGAACTTCTTAATGTCACATGCGTGAAGCATCACGTGGCACGTGAGACAGAAAAATGCTACCCCTCCCTTTCGTAGCAAACATGACACGCACAAGGAAACACGGCACCTGTGTCGTCCAAAATGATCACCAGGTTTGAGATACCCCAATTTTCAGAGTCCCCAGCTCACCCCCATAGAATAGTTCCAGGGCTGCAAATCTTCCCTGCAACCAGGTGAGCACACACACGCCAGCTCCCAGAGGGAGCGAACGCCACTGGACATCTGTGTCTGCAGAACGGGACTGACACATGGTGAATGTGTTGGGTAGAAGTGACTGATTAAGAACTGCAGGTTATGTGATAGAGCACAAAACATTTTAAGAGGAGGATGCCGATCTCACACTGTAGTTGAAACCCAAAGTTCCCACTTATAATTCTGGGCATGAAAAATTTTACTTAGTAATCATTTGGCTTCATTTTTTTTCCCTCTTCCGCTGCTGCAGTGTTTCAAGTGAAAAAGCCCTGAGAAATATTAAGGCTAATCTTCCAGATAATTTAGGAGACCCTTGGCTCCAAGAGATTATCTTGTCATACTTCAAAATAAATCACCGTCCCAGTTTTGGTTCCATCTTCACAGTACGAAGCATCTTGCCAGAAAACCATTCTTGGGAAGTGAATTCTGACTTTGCCTTGTGAAATCTGCTTTTTAACAGATCTTCGAGTGAAGTATGTGAAAAAAAATCTCCTTACCTCGTCCTTTTCAAAGTCTTCATCAATTTCAAACACATGGCTTGGAATCTTGTCTGGCCTAAAGGATTTGCTGAAATCACAACACATTTTCCTTTTTAATGACTGGGAAATGAGGGTCCTCCAGGCCAGCAAGCAGATGTTGGATGCAGAACCAACAGCCCAACTGCCGACTCCAGAGCACAGCAGAACTGCCCTCCTGCAGCACATGGATTTCAAGAGACCTACAGCCCCTTACAGATGGAGAAAGCTAACTTCTGAGTGCATTTCATGGAAATTAAGCATAAGCAGTATGTAATTAGCTTTCTCCTTGATAGCTGTCTGATTCTGCAGAGCTTTTGCTGACTTGCATTTTTGCAACACAGAGATGCAGCAGGCCAGCCTATCTTCCACCTTGCTAAAAATGAAGCAAGGTCAGACTGCAAGATTATTCCCAAAATTTAATACGATTTCATCACCAGTGTTGGCCTGCTGCTGCTTCATTTCCCTGCGAGATCTCAGAACAGACCCACTTCAGTCAATTAACAAGAAAAAGCATGTAAGAAGCTGCCAGCCCAGGAGCAGCCTGAGCAGTGGCCCAGACGTGCACAGGGCATGGGGAGCGAGAGCAGAGCAGGCGCCACTACGGAGAAAACAACAATCCCGCAGAAATCCAAGACGTACACGCCTGTCTGAAAATCCCCTTTAGCTTTGGGGCTGGAATCACTGGCACAGCCCAGCATTTCAGAGCACATAATGCTCCAGCACTGCCAGCATCAACAGCAGTATTACACCACCACACTGAAGGTGTAAAACAACATCCCAGTGAGAGGGGGCAAAAAGAGGATCTGCTCTGCATGGGAACACGGCGTCTAGCACGCGGAGAACATCAGCCCAGGGGGACAAAAGGCTCCTGATTCGGGATGAGCAGACACTGCCAACATTATTTACCCTGCCACATGCCCTGACTGTGGTCCGTCCTCATCCCAGATGGCAGGATGTGAAGTAACGACCCATGCTGGCAATATTGTCAGCATCCCCCCGACGCTGCTGAGTGAGTGACACAACAGTGGGATAACACCAACCTCTGGCTCTGTAACCTTCAGAGTGACATAACTCTGGGGGGAGGTTTTTTGTGGGACAGGCATCAGGAAGAAGGGCAGACTGCTTTTCCTAACCCTGATCAAACCCCAGCCCTGTGCCCATGCATTAGTATTCCAAGGGAGCGCGACACTTACCATGGCAACATCCGAAAGTCTCCTGAGTATTCCTCATACTTGTAGTTTACCACGTGCCAGTCTGAGCTGTAGGTTTTAATGCACTGAAAGGAAAACAATATAGTTCTTTGAAAGCCACACTGCACAGAACAAAACCGTGCACAAGCCAGAAAGGTTACAGACTGCTGGGTGAGGTAAGCACAAGCGGAAAGGCTCCGAGCAAGCTGCTTCACTTGTTCTGCGTTGCCATACAGAACTTCACACGGAACCTTTCCAGCACAGAGACAAAAATCCCATAGCATCTGGCCTGCCACACAACTGCTGATTTTGTATTTACATTGCTCCAAAGCTTTAAAAAAGGACTAGTAATTTGGGAGGGGACTGTTTTCCAGAAAGCACCGATTTTCTGCCCCTGGAAATGCAGTGCCTTTAACTAGACACTGACCATGGCTTGGCATTTAGTTCCACCGCCCCTGGAGTCCTAGAAAGTGGCACTTTATGCAGCAAACCCATGGTGCTCAGGGTACTCAGGGCTGTGTAGGGTCCCCCCACCCTGCTGCACACCCCCACCTTGCAGCTCAGGCTGGCGGTGCAAAGCCACACACCTTGTCTGCGGACAAAACCCACTGGAAAGAAGCACTGCACAAGAGCACACGCGAGAACTATCCGTGTGCCCAGACTGCCGGCCACTGCTTCCCACAAAAAAAAAGCCAGGCAATCTGCCACCTCACAGACCCGGAGCTACAGCAGAGCATCTGGCCCAGGGAAGAAAGTGTGGAAGGTGGGTGGTGCATGGGCTTTTGCCCCTACCTCTTTGACAAAGAGGCTCTGAGCTTTCTTTAGAGCATCTTCTGGCACTGTAGACTGGACAGTCCTTCTCTGTCGACTGATGACTGAGATCTGCAGGGAAAAGAAGAACATGTTTTCAGTGCAAACTAGGTCTTCAGGGCTTGATACATGCTTTAATTAATGCCATGGGCCCAAATCACCAGTGGGTTATTTTGGTTTTATGTGTCAGTCATGTAGCCAAAAGCAACATGTGGTTAACAGTGGAAATTTTCCAAGGGAAGCAGGACTGGAGATAAATGAGTCTCAATCATGAGAAATAGCCAGTGCACACTCACAGATACATCTTCAATCGGAAATATCAGCAGGTCCCGGAGGGGATCACTGTAGATCTGAACTTTGCGTTGAAGAATCACGTTCTCATAGTCCAAGGGTTCAACCACTTTGGTTTTTTCCTACAGGAAAAATAGAAGATGATAATATTTACATATATATATAATAATCAGTATCTTGTTCTTAATTTAGCCTGATAGTTTCAAACTGTGTTACCGGTGGACTGCTCGTTAATTCAGAAATGTGATACTCTTGTGACGCAGGTAACCACTGATGTGCATGTTTTGCAGAGAGAGAAACAAGGGGTTAAGTTATTTGTGCCTGGTAATAAGCTACAGGAAGAAACAAAGCTCTGTGCCGCTCTGGTCCAAGCACAGTCTCCAATTTCTTAATGGAGCAAGAAATCCTCCTGGACAGGCCACAGCTTTAACAGCTGCAAGCTTCAGCATCTTCACATATGAGCAGCTCATCCGTACAGCTCGGAAGAAATACGGCCCCCGGCACTGGCTCCACTGAGCTCGAAGCTGGTTCTGCTGGAGGAGCTGATGAGAGTCGTGCTCTGTCTGGAAATGTGCCGCTGGCGAGATGAGAGCAACCTGGCTGCCACGACCTCCGGAGCAGGAATCTCACCCTGTGGAAGGAAGAGCAGCATCCCTCTGGAAAGGCAGGAAATCCCTTTCCATAAATCACACCTCCGCCACAGCCAAAGGCTTGGAAAAGTCTGGGATCTGGTTTTGCTCTGCCTCACATTTCTGGGAAGCAAGATGAACTCAAAAATCCCTGAAGTCACGAGTAAAAGTTATTAGGAGAACACCATTCAGTTGGCGATTGCAGTACATTTGTCCTTGTTACAAGTCCAGAAAACAGAACTTTTAAAAAAAAAAGTGAGAAACCCACAAACTTCTGAAGTAGGAAAATGTCATCTCAGCTGCCCGGCCCTAGGCCTCACATTTCATAAGCAAGAGTCAGGCACTTCGCACTGCCGTTGTGAAAATTAAATTTGACACCAAAAGCAAACCCATGACTGCATATGAACGGTCACAATAAAAGGGGAAGCAAATTCAGATACGTCAGCTCTGCTGTGTTTTGAATCTTGACCACAAGGCCTGGCCATGTCACAGACAGCGTTAATGAAACCTTCCAGCAGCCTCGTGATGCCTGGATGGCACGTGCCTCTGGCGATAACACCCTCGCAGGGTGGCATTTGGGCCCTCCACCCTCAGAAGAGGAACATCAGGTGCTTCCCCACTGGCAGCAGCCTTCACCCCCCAGCTGAATGGTTTTTCCAGGATGAGCTATTGCCGTAGCATCCTCCCCGAGTTAAACATGAGACCAGTACAAGGGCTCTCGCTGAAGACAGCAAAACCTGCAGCCTGACAAAATGAATCCAAAATGAGGATCAAAATCACAGCACCATATAACCCCACGGGGGAAACCGCTGCACCACCAAGCATCCAAACAGCCCAATGCTGCCTTTGATGCGTGAGATAAGCCAAGAAATCAATACTGCTCTTCCAAAAACAATCCTAGCCAAAGGGTTTCTGTCCTGTGCCTTTGGTTTCTGAGTCTCTGGGATGCATTAGGGAATGTTTTCAAGCCCTTTGCAGTAAACGTGAGCTGGGGTTTTGCTTCAATGACAGCTGAGCATCTCCTGCGTTGAAGTGGAGCTGGTGCTGGGACTTTGGGGAGGCAGCTGTCAAGCGAGGGGTAACGGCCCCTGGCAAGAGCTATTTGGGGATGGCCGTATTTTAATCTTGTTCTAGTATTTTTCTGAAATGTTGCAGGAAATCTTTGTATGGTGTTATCTTCTCATACACCAGCACCTTTTAAAAAAAATCAAATCATTAAAAAAAAAAAAAAAGGTCTTTCTGGTTTTGCCAGACTCTGGTACCTGGCAAAAAGAAAACAAAAAGCCAGGTAGCAGACCTGGATGGTCCCTTGGGCTGGAGCAGTGAGGGCAGTCACATCTCTTAGGCCGCCTCTGGCTTCTCTCACCCAAAGGACAAACCCCACTGAGCAGGGACCATTCCTTCATTCCAGGTGCATGACTCGTGAGCTTTTAATACACTCAGAAAGCAAAACCGAGATGAAAGCTTTTCCCCCCACAGCACCTCAGAAATGCAAGGCGGGTACCTGTGAAAGGTACCCTGTGTTTCCCAGGACTGCATCCCAGCATCTCTCTGATGGAAGAAAGCACAGAGTCTGTGTGCACTTAAGGCCTGTTTTACTATCGTAAGCGATGCCTGGGTCCCACTGCCAGCCTCCGGACAGAGCCGCTTCTGCACAGCCTTCCGCTGAGCATCCGCCCTGCCGTGCTTCTGGCTGTCCACAAAGAAGCTCCTACACTTGGCTGGGGAAAACATACCTGCTGCCCCAGACAGTTTCACTTCAAAAGGTGTCTTTTCCATGCTGTAGGAATCCAGCATGGATTAGCTCAGATATCCGAAGCAATTCCCTCTTAATCATTTTCTGGAAGCTTTCCTTCACTGCTCGCACAGAAAGAAACCTCACATGGCCCCAATGCCATGTAAACACCAGCAGAAGCACCGCAGCTGTCGTGGGAGAAGCCCAGCAAAGTATCGGTGGGCAAGACAAAGGCTGCTCGGCACAGAGCCCATGCTGGGTGCCCGGCTCCCCCAGCCACGAGGGATTTGGGGCAGGGGGTGGTGAACGCTGCCAGCCCCAGTGCTGCCCGCTGCCAGCGTCACTGCACGTGGAGCCTCTCGACCCTGCATCCAGGACTCAAGTTGCGTGGGAGTCTCAAAAAAAGAAAGAGATCACCTAAAAAACAGGAGTCCCAAAACCCCAATAGGCTGATGGAGAAAAGGAATCCATTTTCTCTCAGTCTCACACTCTCTGAATGCTTAATTGAATTTGGTTAATCATCTGAAACACTGGTCTTATTTCAGGATAAGGCTATGTGCTTCTGAAAATTTGCCAAGCTTTGCAAATGACTGTGAGTTAACAGGACATTCACGAGCTGCTCTCCCAATTTGCAAGTCTGGGCCAGGCATCCCCAAAGCTCGGGCACCCAACAAGACCAGTCAGGACCCTACAATCCAGGTGTATGGCTCTCTGCCGACCTGTCCCATTTACTCGTCTTGCCGCTCATCACGGCAGCAATCCCAGAAAACTCAGCGGCATCAGCTGGTTAGAGCAATGCCACGAAGCTGAGCTTCTCACCTTGCCCTGCCAGCAGCTGGAACAGTAAATTAGATTCCCTCTAAGAGCCTTTCACCTGGCTATGGCACTACAGAGTGTCTTTGGGTACACAGAACTCAGGCCTTCTAATTACACAGTATTTTTAGTCCTTTTTTATTTTGCAATACACTCCTGGAACCGGGACTCTGTTTCTAAAGTTGTTCTTTTTAATAGCTGGGGTTTTGATAACATTTCTTTCCTAACTTTGACATCTCTGACAACCAGCAAGACAAAGTCCTGGTAGCGACCCTCGTGGCATTCGATGACAATTAAATGATAAGGACTGAAAAGGATCCCACATCCTCACGAGAGGTTTCAAAACCCGCACAGCACTGCCCACCACAGATATGAAAAGGCTCCTTAAAATAACACACTACAGCCCTTCTACTCTTGTGGATTTAGTGATATTGGACAACACATGTTGTGAGGGCTGGTGCTGTGATCTGTATCCCGTGAGGCTGTGATGAGTCCTGGGACACACGGCCAAGGATGCAGGGATCTCCGGGAGGTGAGGGATGAGTGCCTGCAAGGCTGCAGAGAGCTGGCACGCAGGTGGGCTTTGCAGCACCCACACACAGGCATTTCTCCTCCGGAGCTGTTGGAAGTGCAGTCCCTAGGGCTCTCCCTGCCCCAGCTGTGTGTTTCCCTGTCTCAGCACAGAGCAGCCCTCCGTCACAACGCAGCCAGGCCATCCCCGGCCACGACACAAACCACAGCAATGTCTCTGTGAAGCCAAAAGAGGTAGATCAAGCTGTTGGCAACCAAAGCAGCTGCTCACAATAGGATGTGGCCTGTTCCCTGCCTGCCATGGAGGAAACATATTCCTCCATCCACCCCAAACTGTGCTGGCTGCCCAGGGTGGCCAGGCGTGCCCCTGCAAACAGACCTGCGGTGCAAGGAGGGAGCCATCACAAATATTTTTCACCCGTTGCCCCAACCCTAGTGCCCAGTATCCCAACTGGGCTGGAGGTAAAGCTTTATGCCCTGAAAATCAGATTTTAAAGTCTTAGTTTTTCTGAGGAGCTTGGTTAGAGCACACAACTCCCATCATCCAGGGCTCAGCCTCAGACTGCCCAGGCTGTCACAACAGCAGATGGCACCCACCAAAGTCATTATAAAAGCAGAGGAAAAACTATTACACTAAAACAATTAGAGTCTTAGAAACCACAAATTCCTCCCCAGGGAAAGCCAATATCCAAGTACAAAGAAATGCTGCCAGTCCAGCAACAAATCAACCCATTGCTGCAGGAAAAGACGTGCGGTGCTGCCAAAGCCATCCTGTTCTCCGGCACGCCTGCAGCAGCTCCTCACCCAGGGCAGGCAGGCGGGCGCTCTGCGATGCTCCTTGGGTCCCTCCGACCTCTTGCAAACAGCAGTGAGGGCAGGTTGGGGTGAGCTGCCTCCTCCCACGGCCCCTGCGGCACCCCAAGCGCACCCAGCAGCAGCCCCCAGCCCAAAGCACTGCAGCCCGCTGTACTGGGATAAAAATCAAGACCCGTGGGAAAGACTTCATGGTGGGAAAACATAAACAAACACGATTTACATCAAAAGACAACAGGAGAGCAGTGTATCCTCCCAGATGAACCCACTCACCTCTCCTAAAAAACAACACTGGTTCAAACCCCATACACCCTGTTTCCAAAAAACACATGTTGTGCTCTGTCCCTCTGCTTCTGCCCCAAGATTGCTGCTCCCTTGAGCATGGGCCACGGGCAGCACAAGGAAGAGGGTCACCCATCCAGGCTCAATCACGAGGTTCCACTTGGACAACAGCACAGGCAAAACAACAGCCTATCTATTAGAGCATTGACTCTCCATGGGCAAGCAAGTTGGCTGGCATTTTAACAGGAAATTCAATGAAATTCAACAGAAACATGCCCACAAACACCCACGCAAGGCTCGGCCTTTGGCCAAGCGCGAGCACAAAGAGATCAGCACGAGGAAAACCCCAAGTAAAGGTCCTCATCCTCAGCACCCTGCTCATCCTGCCGCTCTCTGCCAGCCCGGACACAAACCCCTATGGATAGATCCCACCAGCGAGAGTCTGAAGGAAGGTTTAGCAAGGGAATTATTGTAAAATCACAGAATGGTTTGGGTTGGAAGGGACCTTAAAGATCATCAGGTCCCACCCCCCCTGCCATGGGCAGGGACACCTTGCACTAGACCAGGTTGCTCAAAGCCACATCCAGCCTGGCCTTGGACACTTCCAGGGATGGGGCATCCACAGCTTCTCTGGGCAACCTGTGCCAGTGCCTCCCCACCCTCTCCGTGAAGAACTTCTTCCTGATATCTAATCTAAACCTCCCCGCTTTCAATTTAAACCCATTACCCCTTGTCCTGTCACTACAGGCCCTTGTAAAAAGTGCCCCCCCCCAGCTTTCTTATAAGCCAGTTACCCATTAACCAAGAGGGGGGAATCTTAAGGCATCAGATTAAATCATCACTTTTCCGTATCCATTTGCAAAGCTTAAAAATTCCTCATACTTGCTTTTTAAACAAGGGTTTGCAATGACAGCTGGAGATATCCATGTGGGGGAGAACTGGAAAGACCATTTTAAACTTTTACTGCCTGAAAACCAGTAGCCACCTGTCAGCTTGTGTTCTGCATTATGTACCATACAAACACGCCAATGTTTTTTTTTATGATTAATATTTTTTCGAGATCCTTTTCTCCCTGCATTACAACAGGTACAATCCAAGTGATGTGAATGTACAGAAACAGAAGGAAAAATGTTTCATTTGAGGTTTTTTTTAAAACTGCAGCCAAAGGAAAACTATCGTAAAGCTGTTTTATTTTCAGTCCTTTCAGGCTGCCTCTCATTTAAAACAATATCCAGAGAGGCAAACGGCTGGTTTGGCTCTGCTTTAACCAATTTTCTGGCCCCTTTGCGTGAACACCAGCCCCGTGCCGGCTGCCGGCGCATGCTTCCTGTTGCCTGGTGGAAGCCAAGCCCAGCGCAACCCCCAGCCCAGGAGCTGCCCCATGCTCCATCTTCGCTTCTCGTGGCGCTAACGGCCAGCACAGACACAGCGAGACTCTGCTCCATCCCCTCTGGAGCCGCAACGCTGCCTCCGAGCCTCCCACTGAAAATCCTGCCGCTTTGGCAGCACCCAGGACACGGAGTTTTCTCACTCCCTCAGACACGAAGCTCAGTACCCACACCGCCAGAGCAGCTAGAGACTCCTGACTGACCCGAATATGGAAAGTGATGGTTCTTCAGAGGAGCTAAGGAAGGAAGAGGAAACAGCACGGACCACGTGTTCATTTAGATGTGTTGCCTCAGACTACAACTGTTCCCAAAATTTAGTAAGCGTTTCACAGCCTCTCTATTCACTGCCTCTTCTGTTGCAACCCTCTAACGAACGCAGGGGGAAAGTCTGGCAAAGCCCAAATTTTAAAACAAATCCCAAAGGACCAAGTAGATGAAACACACTGAAAACAGGAGGCAAAGTCAATCTGGGGTATTGATTAAGAGCTAAAGTGGGGGGAAAGGAAGCGTCAACTACCCTTTGGACACAGTCATGGTCATGTCACTTCCAAGACTGGAAACAGCTGATGGCAGAGAGGGACCGCTTCCTCACAGACAGCAAAGAGAACACCCCATTTTTTATTTTGCTAATGAAACCTGACAGTATATGGGAGAATTTAAATGAGAACTGAAAAAACTCACTCAGCAAACCGTATGGGCACGTGGAATTGAGGAATTTCTATGCATAGAAAAGTTTTTCCAAAGCCAGGGATTCTAAGAACTCAGGTCAGGACTCTTTCGAATTGCGTGGTCTTTAAGAATTGTTTGTTTGGGTTTTTTTAAATGGCACATCTGTGACTCTTCACTTTTTCTGCCCCGGTTCGTGCCCTGCCATCTGATCACATTCACACGCCCTAACTCAGGCCACACTTCAAAAATCTGAGAATCACACATAATTCATCATTCCAGGAATTTGGCCATAAGAAAGAAGAATGAAAAGAGGGAAACCCTGCCCTTGACTAGCCAGTGCCTGGAACCGCCAGAACCTGTGCAAAGCCAAAAGAAAGTCTCTGCCCCCAAGACTTGGCATTCAAAAGCACAGGAGAGAGGGCAGAGGAGGGAACAGAAATGGGGGAGGAAGGGCAAAGAGGGACGGAGTGTGAGTCAGCACACACGGCAGCAGGCACAGCAGGCACAGCCCTGCTGCTGCCAAGAGGCTTGTGGGCTTCTCAGCAAAGCTACATTTTGGGAGGAAATCAGAAGAGAGGCAATGAAGCAGCTCTCCCAGGGGATGGGGAGCTTGTGCCCATGAGCCTGCTGCAAACCCAGCACTCGGCTGGATGTAACAGCAGGGCCCAGGGCAAGGTGCAGAGATGGGCTACGGTAAAACCAGAAGGATGAAAAACAGTCAATAAAGCTGGGTATGAGGAGGCCAACACTATTTTTACACTGGCCAGAGAGAAGGAAGTTTAAAAACACAAGAGAAATGCCCAGACAGGAATCCTGGCTGTGGTGACAGCACAAAAATACTGAGCTTGAGACCAGGGGGAAACACCTGCACATGGGACAGGGGAAAGATGGGCAGTAGGATGGACATACAAACACACAGAGCATTTTGTGGAATGCCAAGGGAGGAGAACCTCCCAAGGAAGAGGAGGAGGAGGAAGAGCAGCGGAAGCAGGGAGAGGGAAGGGTGTCAGGAGCTGGTCCAAGGTGGTGCAGGGGCAGGTGGGGTGAGGGATGCGGGTCCTGCTCAGCTGGGGATGGGGCCATGCCAGAGGCAGGTAAGAGCAGACGAGATGCCATGGGAAGCGGGGCTTGTGCGAAGGCTGAGCTGTGCAGCCGGGAGCGGCAGGGGATGGGGAGGGGGAGGCCGAGGCAATGGCAGAGCAGAGAGAAGAGCCCCGTGGGCAATCAGGAAGGGACGAAAGATGAGGTGAGGAAAAGGGGCCTTGCAGAGAGAGACTGGGTGCCAGTACGGCTCAGAACAATGCTCTGCACAGCTCTCCCGTGGGCAGTGAGCTAGCAACCTCCAAAACAGCACCAACCCTAACAGCTCCGATGTGCCTGCCCAGCAGGCACTGCCACCCCACTCCCTGCTCGACCAAATCCTGCATCCTGCACCCCAGAGCAAAGCTGGCAGTACTACCTTGCATGGATGCTCACGGATGCAGGTGGATACTCTGCAGCGCAGAAAGGAAAGGAAAGCAGGACACAGACTTGCACAGGCCAGACCAACACATGCCAGCCCTCGAGGGCTGTTCTCTCCCAGCAGCAAACAGCATGGGCTCCCCCAGGAGTTGTTGGGTGATGCCTTCAGCAGGGTATCCCAGAAGCTTCTTTTTCCCCTGCAGTGCTCACGCTATACCCTGGAAGGAAACCTTTCCCCAGCCAGCCCAGGCAAGCAGGCTCTCCCTGCCCCAGCTGTGGGACCTGCTTTGTCTCTTTTACACCCAGAAGCGGGTACGTGGGGTTAAGGGAGCGCAACAGCTGGACAGTTGCAAGTGCATCATTTCCAGGAGCCTCATTAGATGGGGGTCTGGGTGAGAGCCCCCACGCTCCCATCTCCATACAGGAGTTATGTGCCAATCTGTGCCACACTCCGTCTCTGAAGCACAGCGCAGACAGCACACAGCTGCTGTACCCCTCGCTCTCCCCGCTCTGCGCTCAGTGGAGATGGCTGCATCTCACTGGAGCTCTCGGGGAAATAAAAAGCCACGTGGCAGGGAAGGGAAGATGGGTGCACGGTCCTGGCACCCTGCACGAAAACACCTGCAGTGCAAATGACTCACACTTTCCATCTGAAAGCGCCAGAGCAAGCGCCTGCCCCCCTCCTGTGCTTCCCTCCACCCCGCTCAAGCCCTGTGCAAAAGCACCTCACCCACCCATCCCTCCTGCCTCGATGGCCCCGGGAGACAGCGGAACCTCACTGGGCACTGTGAAGGGCAGACTGGGCTCTGGAAACCTGGATGTCTCCTTTTTCAACGTAATGCCCAACGCTCCAGCACCAAAGCAAGCGTTTGCAGTTACCGGTGCCATCTCCCACAGTGGTGTAGGCAGCATCGGTGCAAGACACCAACTCGGAGATGGCTTGAAGAATCAGTCAAACAATTGGTGTCACTGTAGACAATACAAATATTCACCTGTCATTACTGCTTAGGCCTGGCAAATAAAAATGATTCAGGCCTTGAAACATCTTCAAACTGGCTTAGCAATTACAGGAAGTCAGGATAATCAGCGTATGCCTCTTCATTTCCCTTCCACTTCTTCAGAAGTGGACTCCACAACTCATAGCCTTTAAAAGATCATATTTTGAAACGTAGCTCTGCAGCCACAAGGGCCAGGAACGCTGTTTTTTCCTGAAAGCTTGAGATTCTTGCATAATCACTTAAGCAAAGGAAGTCAGAAAGCAGCTGCGCTGCGATGGAGCTGTGAGGGCTCGCAGCCAGCCCAGGCTGGAGGCAGTGCTGCCGCTCCAGCCCACTTCACACATCGCCCCTGAAAACGATGCCCTGGACAAGTGCAGAGTCAACAGCAAAAGCACAGTTGGAGGCAAGTGCTAGCTGGGGTCATGGCCCATCTCTGGCATAAGCACACACCTGATCCAGCACCACTCCTGCACAGGGCAGGGAATTAGGGTGAGCATCTGAGATTGCTTTTGGTACCCTTGTCCCATGACCTTCCTCGGGATCACCACATGCTTCCATGTGAGTGACAGCAATGACAGCTCAGTACCGGCTGCCACGGCAGCCCCAGTCCCCAGACACAACACCCAAAGTCCCGTGCGTCCCTGCCTGCCCAGGTACATCCTGTCTCCCATCCAGCCCTTCTGCATGAGGAACAGAGGGAGGGATCCATGTATCTGCGTCAGCCGAGCTGCACCTGCATCCAGCTGAGCATCTGCCACAGAGCACGAGATACACAAGAGCACAGCACAGCTTTGATTTTCTCCTCTGAAAATAATAGCATTAATCGAAATTGGCAAAAGGGTACTGGTTTCTATGGGACGGCTGAATTTCTGCCAGATATGACTTCTCAAAACATTCTGTAAGCGCAGGCATGCTAAAAAAGGAAAATAGTAATTACAATGAAAATAATACATGTTATTTATATCAGTTCTTAACTGGAGCATCCCAAAGTGCTTTTCAGATGTCACTCGTATTTCATCATTTATTTATGTAGTATTAGTTTTATATTTAGCATCCAGCTCCAGAATAGCGAGCCCCAGAACATCTTAAAGCAATTAATTGCGCATAAGCAGAACCCCTCCCTTTCCTGCCTGCTCTTAAAAACTCTTGTTTTTCACTCAAGAAACCACTTGCGCATGGGGCCAAGCCAACTGCGCAGCCACTCCCCGACGGCGACCGGGCGAAACCCTCCCCGGCTTCGCTGGGGCATGACCTGAGCCAGGCAACGGTGAGGCGACCTGCCCAAACCCATAGAGCCACGTCGGGGGAAAACAGAGCAGGAAGTCCCAAGACGGTTTTGGGTTGCCTGAGCGATACAGCAAACACCCCCAGCAGTGAAGCTGAACCCCAGAGATGTCAGCGGCGGCGGAACCAGCGCAGGAAGTTGTCTCAGCCCCCATCCATGACCCGCGTCGGGTTGCAGCGGCTGCAAAGCTCAGCTTCTCGCCCCAGCAAACACGGGACGGCCTGTGGATGGGCTCTGCAACAGATGAGCTCTGCAACCCACCCGTTGTCGGAAGAAGCACCTCAGTTTCCCCCAGATGAAGACATCCAAACAAGCTCCAGCACCACGCAAAGCAACAAGGGAGTGCTTACGGCTTCACAGGGAAACCTGCCTGTGTCGAACGTGACTTTCCTGGACCCCCAAACTGCCACGCAAAGCATCTGTCTGTTGGCAGCTGGGTTTGCCTCCCTGAAAACCAGCTTTGTGGGCATTCAGCCCACCCCAGTCGGTACCATCATCTCCCTCCAAGAGATGGAAGCTCTTTTCTCCTCTCCTGATTGTGCCTTTCCTACCTGCCCCTGCCAAGCCTCTCGCCTCCCTGTGCCCCTTTCCAGCTGGCACAACGCTTCCCTCGAGTTCCCACTCCAGCTAACCTTCTGTCCCCGAGGGATGAGCGGCAGAGCCGCAGGCTGGCAGAGCCCTGGGAGGCATGGGGCCAGCCACCCTCCTGAGCCGTGGCTTCCTCCAGACCTGCCAGGAGAGATGCCCTGCTCCACACAGACACTGCAGCGCAGCTCCAGCCCACATCCATCCCCAAAATACTGTTAGAGACAGGGCAACGTACGGCACCGTGACATGAGCGGGTCCTAATACTGCACAGAGAGGTACCATCTTTCTGGCTGCAGTGTCCCCACTCTGGGGACAGAGGGGCTGGGCTGCGGTTGGGAGGTCACCGAGCACAGAGCCCGGAGCAGGATGAGGGAGCAGGGAGCGCTCTGGACCAAAAGAGGCAGGGTCTGCTTCCAGCCACAGCCGCTCCCCAGGGACAGCCCTGTGGCAGGAGATATTAATAGCGGAGAGAAAAAATTGCGTTTCAGCAAGAAAGGAGAGAGGGGTGAGAAAAGGGGTCGGGAACAAGCAGACCTGACCCCATTAGAGAAGCAGCGGGAAGCAGGGAAAAGCTGTGAAGATAAGTCAGGGCTGTGCTAAAAAGAAAAGCCAGCAAGGGAGGGCTTTGATTTGTACTTTTTAAGGCAATTAAAGAGATGGAGGGAAATGGTGGCTGGGAAACATATTCCAGCATTTCTGAGATGACAGCAATGGCCACAAAGGCATATGAAACCACCCCTTTCTTCTCTGGACAGAACAGGAGTGAGGAGGCCAATTAACCAGGGTAGCTAAAGCACACGTTGTGTCCCAAGCCTGGTTGCTGTTCAGCTGCTGTGTGTGACTGTGACTTGCATTCTCAGGCCACAGACACATCAAAAGCTTTCTGTAATTTTGCATCATTAGAGATAATAAACCAGCGTGCAAAGGGCGAAGTGAAATGCCCTAAGAGCCACCAAGCTGCATAATAAAAGGATGCTACAATATGCACTACAGCAGGTAGTCCAGGTTCAAATGCTCCGGGTCCTGGGGGGTTGTCTGCAAATATCTCCAGATACCAGAAGAGGCTGAAACAAAACCTGAGAGCAATCCCCTCCCTGGATTTGGAGTGCACCAAATCCCCAGCCGCATCGCTGGCATTAGCTGCAGGCACCACCAACAGCCATCTGTTCCAGGCGTTTCACTGCATCGGCGGTAGCAGGTCGGGGCAGATGTCGTCAACGCAGGGACACCTGCATTTTTATGACGCTGTCCCTGGCACAGAACAAACCACTCAGCCTTGCCCAGCACGTGCTAAAACCCCAGCCACATGGCTAGCAAAATGTGGTAGGAGGTACCTGCACACGCGTGTACGAGCTGGATGCTTTGCTCTCTTCCGAGAGCTTTCCTGTAATGGGCAGGAGGACAAATATTTAAATGATGCCTTCTGAAGGATAAGATTGAGTGCCCATCAAAAGCTTGTTGTATCCTCCAAAAAACTCAAGAAATGGCTGCACTGACCACAGCTCCTCCTACAGTACCCACTTCTCAACACACAGCCACGGAAGGGGGAGCAAGGTATTGCTTCACCTCTTCTCGACTGGGTATTGGTCAGAGACGTGCCGGACATTTCCCTAAGTGGCCCCAAATAGCTGCACAGCCTACTCGAGGCCTTGCTCCCCTCCATAAAACGGTGCCCTTCACCCACCGCCCAACCACTGTGCGCTCAGGCAGGAGCAAACCAGGCCACTTCCACGGCACGCGCTGCCCAGGGCCACGGCACTGAGCCAGCGCGGAGCTAAATTCAGCCCCTTCCAGCACACGAGCCCCAGTTCAGGAAAGCATGTGATTAATTTTAAGAATGCGTTTAAGTGTTTTCTTGAATAAGCCCCTGTGAGCAATAATCTCACCATAAGCACTTCCACAGAAGTCACCCGAGCAAGCTGTGGTGGCCGACCCTGGAGGCCACAGCGGGCAAACCCTGCCCTGGCTGAACGACAGCAGAACTCCCACCCCCTCACTCAGGGGCAGAATTTCCTCCCATGCCTCACGTACGTCTCCTTTTCGAGGTAAATTATGCAAACACAGCGTGTTGAGTACACCCGCGGGGGAATATGCATTAATTCTGTGTCTCTTGAGCACCAAGATCACTACAAACGCTGCACATAAACAGTCCTCACGTTGATCAAAGGGAATTTAGCTTATTAAAAGAAGATTCTATGCAGAAAGCTGATTTCCACTGCATGAGTATAAATTCAGACCCTAACAATGTAGTTAAAGCTGAAAAAAACCCCAAAACACAGAAAGAACAAAATGCCTTTTTACTCCTGTCAAAACCTTCTTAATATCACTGTTAGGGAGCTTTTCATCTCCTATTTTGTGTCTGCCTGAAACTGAGCCACAGACACAAGCCCAGCCCAGCCAGGATCAAACCAACCCCATCTTCTCCCAGCACCCTGCCCACGGTCTCAGGACCAGGTTTCAGGGAGCACATCCCACGGCACCACGTAACCCCGGAGAGCGGACGCTGGGTTTGAACACCTCTGGGTGGCAAGCGTGGGCACAGCTGTTGCAAGCAGGGGTTCTCCTCTCCCACACTGCAATGGCTGGGAGCTCTCGTGCCGGCAGATGTGCGGCCGAGAGCTGAGGGGGCCTGGGTGCCCCCGAGCTGTGCCTTGGGGTGCCCGGGGATGCACCACGGGGCTGGCCGACACACAGGGTGGGCACAGCCTGTGCAGCTGCGCCCTCTCAGATAAGGTGCTCCAGGTTTGCATCCTTTCTAAATCTCGGTGGTGAAGCTGTAAATGTATCTTCAGCTGATCCATATAGAAATGATCTAAAGAAAATCAGAGTAATTGGGGGAGACTCCAAATTGCCACCAGATGACTAGTTTTGGCAGCACGGGGGGGAAAATGGATTGGCTGGGTTTTGTCAAGTGCTTGCTCCTCTGATCCCATGCCTCCCACAGGTTTTATTTCTCCATCACAACAGTGAACGACACCTTCGGAAAACTTGCAACTGGCTTGAGACACAGCCCTCGGGGGCCCAGCACATCACTCCCGGAGAGAGGGGAGGCAGAGGGATGCTCCAGCTTGGCCTTGGCCTTACATGCACACAGGGAAACAAGTGACTGAGTACGGCTGATCCGGTCCGAGGCAGAGTTAAAGCCTTTGTTATTCTATTATTGATAGTCAGCCGCATCCTGAGTGTGGAGAGGACAGGAGGAGAGAGACTGCACTGAAGGTCTGACCCCAAATCACCCCTGTGTATCCACTGCCCAAGGCCCCTGGCTGCTCTCCCTGAGCTCTAGCCTCCATGTCTCTCCCAGGTATTAACAGCACTTCGTACTCTCGCTCTGAAGTTGCACAGTACTTTACTTTTGGGGCCCCAAGGTTTAAGCTGCAGGTAGTCCCTTGGTCAAGACTAGTTTATCACACTTACTCTTTGACTGTTCCTCTCTTTAGCCTAATCTTAACATTTTCCTTCATCTTTTAGTGTGTCATTCATCCCACCTGCCAACTTCATCCTTTTGCTAAACTTGTCTGTTTAAATAAACAGTCACCTTGTTTGTCAGCTGTTCTGCCAAAACCCCATCCATGAGTTCCAAGCAGCATCACACATCAGGGGCCATTCAAAGCCGAAATCGATACAATCTGCCCTACGGCTTTGCAAAGCCAAGAGAAGAAAAGAGAAGCAGGGTCCCCACACACCTTGGCTACCTGTGGCGCCCTGGGTACTCCACTCCACTCCACTCCACAGGGATGCACGTGCTTTCAAGGGCTTCCTGATGAATTGTTCTTCCTTGCCAAGACCTCCCTTAACACAGTCAGTCTGTGGATGTGATGCAAGGTCATAACAACAGCCAGGATGCTGGGAACACCAGCAGAGTAAGAGGAAACAAAAGAGCCCCAAGTGAAAGCTGCGCTTCATCCTTTCCCATCCACGGGGACCAACGTGCCTCTGAGCTCCCCACCGCAGCCTATACTTACTTTCGCTGCTACAGCTCCGGATTACAGCTCCGATACCGTGACAGAACAGACTGCATCCCAGCAGCTGGTCCAGAGGGCAATGGGTGGGACACAGGTACCCCAGTATACACCTCAGAAACGGACAGCTTGCCTTTGCTGCTGGTGTCTGACCATCTGACCACCACCCTGTCGCAAGCACAAAGGGGCAAAGCCTTGCCAGAAGTCACCAACCAAACTCTCACCGACTTCTCTTGCAGCGCTGAGCACCGAAGAGAAGCATAAATATTATCCTGGCACTAGAGAAGCACAAGTGGAAAACCAGGAGCAGAAATAAGATGACACGAGCTTCGACGCACCTGCAGGGTAGCACTTCTGGAGCTGTGTCGTGCCAGACCTCACGCATGCTCCGGCTGGCCTCGCAGGAGCCCAGCACTCCTGGCTGGAGATGCGTCTCCTTTAACACACAAATTGTGGCTCCGTACAAGCTGACCGCTTGATGACGTTAAAAGCTTTCCTCACTGAGACATTTTAATTCACCAGTATTTCATTCACTGACTACAAATGGCTTCTTACTCCAGACAGTTCCTTCTCGGGAGAGTGCCTTGAATGCCCAAAATGCCGAGCTCAAGCTACGCAAGGAAAGAGCCCTGTAGTGCCTGCTCCTCCTGCGGATGAAGCTGCGCGCTCTGGAACACACAGCATCAGCTCTGCTCTCCACCCCTTGTCTCACCCACGCTCACCACCACCGTTCCCTGTGGTCTCACCTACACCTGCCCCAAGGCAAGCAGTGAGGTACCTGACAGGATCACCGAAGGACAGGCTGGGTGTCCCCAGGGTCTCGGGGAGTATTAAACTACTCACACCCTCTTATTGACTTAACATCACCTGCTGTGTCCAGGCTGCAGGAAGGGGATGGGATCCAGCCAAGCAAGGACCCTCATGCAACTCCAGGTTGCCAGAAAGCCCCAGCTCCTGACACCCCGGGAGACATCACACCGCACGCCGCCAGCCTGCTCCATCCACTTGCCAAGTACCAGACACAGCTACCCACATCGCCATCGGCCACCCCCTGCCTCCCAGGGGCACCTGGGAGTGCCAGAGCTCGGCACTGCTCTGGGGAGAGGCACAATGGGACTGCAGACTGGCACATGCCTGGTGCTGGGGCCTTCGCTCCCCCCACCCTGCCCGTGGCAAGGAGGGGCAGATGGGTAGGGATGCACTCGCCCCACGCTCTGCAGCTGCCCAGCTCATCCGCACCAAGGCTGTGCCTCACGTTGGGAGCAGGATCAGAAACTACAGCTTTTCCGTCTCCTCCTCTCTCCAGCCTTCCCCACCATCGTTCCCCGGGATGTCCTGACCACCCTCCCGACAGCCAGCACACCAGCGCATAGATCCTTCCTCGCAAGGACGATGACCTGGGAGATGGAGAGGAGCCATCTTTTCCTTGGAGCAACCTGGAAAGCTTGAACTTCATCCTTAATCACCGAGGGTGGCCAAAGTGCCATCTAAGAGAGTCCTATAAGCTTATTCCACCTCCTTCTCTGCTCCCTGAACACTGCCGTGTCTTATGGCTCTTCCTAGTGATGCAGAAGTGCTGGGATTTACCCCTTGTTGCCGAACTGCCGAAAGCGGGAAACTCTGCCAAGACCTTGGAATCGGAGACACCTGCCCTCACCCTCCTCCGGCGCTTGGCTGCAAACACATGAAGCAGCACAGCAGCTCGGGGGGATTTGTCTGTCAGAGAGAGAAACAGAGCTGGCAGGGACGGCGTGGGCAACGAAACCTCGGGAGGATCAGAAAGAGAGCGGCTGCTGATGGATGCTGGATGCTGCCTGCGCCTTGGGGCTGCTGTCAAGGTTTTATTTATTTTCATCTGCAGTCCCACCCATCCCTTCCCTCTCTAACAGAAGGCACCTGGCACAGGCACGGAGTAACCATTTGCCTGTAGGATACCAAAGCTCTTCAGGTCCTACACAAACCACTTCATTTTTAATGAGAGGTTCCATCAGCTGTTTTTTGTACTGTTGATGAAAGAGAGAAAGCAAATCACACGGGAGCCCATAAGGTTCCCCGAACAACTGTATATAGGCAGCAATAGCCATGGCACGAGGAAGTTAGACTAGACTGGCTTTTTCCAGCTTTAGAAATCAATAAATTCAGAAGAAAACTCGGGTTTTAAAAGAATTGTTTTAAACCCTACATCTATTTAAGAGCACACACCACTTAATCTGTCAGCAGAGAAGGAATAGGGATTGTTCGCTGAACTCGTACTGTACTTTCTCGATATCCCATCGACTAACCTTCCGTCCAAGCCAAGGTCAAAGTTGATTACACGCTAGAGTAATTCAACGATCCACAGTGAAATACACCAACAAC
>NW_010248651.1:0-11234 GCF_000690775.1 Eurypyga helias
TCGGTTGCCCGTCCTTTATCCACCACAGTCGTGACCCCATTGTAGAAGGCTACCATATTAGTCAGGGATGATCTGCCCTTGGTAAAGCAATGTTGGCTGTCACCAATCACCTCCTCATTTTCCATGTGCCTTATCATGATTTCCAGGAGGATCTGCTCCATGATCTTGCCAGGCACAGAGACTGACTGGCTGACAGTTCCCCGGGTCCTATTTTTTTCCTTTTTTAAAGAGAGGGTTAAGTTTCCCCTTTTCTAATCAGTGGGAACTTCACCAGACTGCCACAACTTTTCGAATATGATGGATAGAGTTGTCATCAATGCATTCCAGGAACCTGCTGGCTTTCTTGTGCCCTATATGCTTAATAGCATACATGTATGATACACAAAACCTCCACAGTATTGTCATATTATTACTTTGTTTTTCAATTAATATTGTGGTCAAACTGGACATCCAAACACACCAAAAAAGATTATGTTAGCTATTCGGATTTGGAGGAGGTGACTCTGTTGTGAGATATGTAGGAGTAACTGATACAAGTACTGGAGCACACAATATAGGATTTACTGCATTAAGAGAGTTCTTTAGAGCTATATGTGGCACATGGTAACGGAAGAATTATGTAATATACTTTTAAGGTCAAAGTTGTGAACTGCAGGTTGATTTCACATGGCAGGTTTTCCCAGCACTGAAACAATGCAAGCCCTGTTTATATGTCTTACAAACATATATAAAGGCAGTGTTTGTTAAGTAGTGCCTGAGCAGTTCAAGTATCAAGTGAAACTTGGTACAAAGGTGTTCAATGGCAAATTATTCCTATGTGTCTGTTGGCACAGGACATCTGGTTTTGATCCTTTCAGCTATCTAGCCCACTGTCTGCCTGTCCAAGACCATAGACTAAGTCAGTATGTAGTCATCAAATAATTCTGGTAAATGGAGCTTACTAATGTAAGAAAAAGAAGTTGTTCTTGCTTTCAGTCACTGGATTGAAAAAAAAAAAAAAGTATTTTTATGCTTTGTTTTTACCACTGCTTTACAACTTGACTTAATGCTCTCATTTCTCCTTCCAGTCTTATTCTCCCAGAAAAGGCAAGGATATTATTTCCCATCATATAGGAGTCGTTGCTAATGTTGATTTCATTTCTTAAAATTAATTTTACAAACAGTTGCGTATTTTTAAAGGATTTTCCAGGACGTTATTTCAGGCATCAAACTTCTTCATGTGGGTTTGTGATGTTGGAATGGATGCTGCTCCTAAGAGAGTAGGGAAGGGAAGAGATTAACTAATTCTCCTGTAAATGCCAGTCCCATTTGAGGAGAAACCAGGTTTAATATCTTCACCTGGGAACAGACAAAAGTCTTCTCCTTAGCTTTGTTTGCCATTCTCGGTCTGTTACACCAGCCCTGTTAATATTCCCAGCACCTCACTGACACTTCTCTGAAGTGGAGATAAGAACATGGTAAAGTGGTAAGAGCAGGGATGATAACAGGATCAAAATCCAATACAGGAAAACAAAATAAGATGGAAGCCAGTGAAGGCAAAAACCAACTCTGTACCACACCTATTAAATCTCCACCTCATCATTGCCAAACAGAAAACATTACATAAACCAGAAATGACATCTTGAACTACAACTGGCTTTTCCATTCCCAAAAATAACTACTTCAGCTACCTAATCTTCAGATTGACTCATGATGCTATACTGCTTCTTTTATGAAGTTGTATAGATTTTTCAAACATAGCAGCTAGAAGGTGCTGCTAACTTATATGGGAAAAGGAATGGTGTACCTATATTTACATTTTAGTTTGGGTAAGATATGCCTTATTTAAGAAAATCTCCTGATTATCACCACTTGCCAAGTTCTAGTTGTCATCATAGTGCAGCCTTATAGTACAAGAAATGAATGTAATTTCAATAAAACTGAACCAGAAGATGCAATCATGAATCTTATGCAATTCATGTAACATTAATGAGTGTTCAGTTTGCGAGAAATTACTATTTGCTATTCCAAAGTAAAACCTACTGAAATGTCTCTGGTGTGGACAACACTTTATGCTTATCCTCCTATGGTACCCCATTATTTGCTAACGTAGACATCAGCAATAAAAATTTCATACTATACCTGAGAAAAAAGGCCTAACATTGGCAACGTTAACAGCTGAGTCAATTTTTTGAGTTCTTTTTCTCTTTCTTATCTTCAAGGAAAATAAAATCTACCAGTAAGTACCAAAAACAGCAAAGTCAGTTTAAGAAGAGGATATTTTGTTAAGAAATGACCATCTGAATTAAGTGACTTATAATGGAAACTATTTTTCCATCTCAATTCAGTTGTTATTACCATTCTACCACAATCTAGTAGATAATGAATGGTGTGTAACATTTGCAAAATATTTGCTCATTCAGGAAAAAAGAGGAAATTCATAAAATATCAAGAAAGGTAGGATAGTTGTGAAGACGTACAAATGAATGCAGAGAATGTAAGTTATTTGCTGCCATGTGGAAAGATTTTATTGTGGAAATAAGCCAATTTGAGAAAGACCTCTGGTATATACATACCATAGAATAAATACAGCCAGGCTTGAGAGCATTAAAAGCAATTACAAAACTTCATATATTCCCACAGAACCCAATTTTTATTCTATCAGTCTAAGAACCTGTGAAAAACATTGACTAAATCTGATATAAAGATGTTGTAACTAAGTTACTTTTTACAAACTATGCACATGTGAAATCCAATCCATAAAAAATGTCAATGTCTCTAACTCACACATTATCTAATTAATTCTTGGGTTTATTAACACTCCACTCTATAAAATGTTGTAAGTGTAGTACACAGCTTCATGCATGTATTCATACTAGTCAGTCATGCAAGCTATAAAGTTTATGTAATTATGTACTTTAAATTTTCTTCTAGGAAAAATGCAGGATAAACTTTAAACCCCAAAGAAAAGATAGTTCTGATTACACTAATAGAAATAATAACATCCGGACTAAGACTTCAGAATTGAACATTTGAACAGAAAGGACCTGTGTTGACTGACTGCTTGATCCATACCTTAGGGCCATAACTAACACCATAGTTTATTTTCAGACCACACAGTTTTCCGTGTCCAAAAAAATGGTCAGGTAAAATATTAAGTGTCTATGTCACTCTAATTATATTTTAGAATAGAGATATAACAAATGGTACACCACCCCCCATCTCCACCCCCCCCCCAAAAAACAGTAAAACTTTTACATGCAAATGTGCAGAGCCATAGACTTTGCCCATTGTAGACATATATTTTCCATTGGTATGTCTTGGTGATACAAGCAAAATGACTCCTTTATGTGTCCATAATGATGTTCTTGAATGAGTCACTAAAATAGTTGGAAACTATTCAAAGTATAACAGGATAACTAAGGGCAGAATTTTGCGTGATATTTCCAAGACTAGAAGAAAATAACTCACTATACAGCAAATGCATATGTGTAATTTCTTGGTTCAGATAATAGTACTTTGTACACATGTCAATAGAAGATTACAGGAGCACTGTTAAAAAACAGTAAAGTGAAACTTTTTTTATAATAAACGGGACTGTGAATTAAGAGATCTGGTTTCCATATCTACCTTTCACATAAACTTCTGACATAACCCTGGGCAAAATGCATTTCAGCTACACTTGTCTCAGCTTTCCTAGCCATAAAATAGAAATGATACTTCCTAACCTCACTGGAATGAGGTCATGGTCATTTTGATGCTGTTTGTTGCACATGATTCAGAAGACAGGCAGCTATACAACTCAAGTATTATTTCATAAGAGAAACATGATACAATTGCTCTGCATGCATCTAACTGTGGGGATGAGAAAAATCACTGTATTGCCCACACCTCCACTGGAACTTTTCTCTTGTTCCATTTCAATTTGAATTAAGCCTCTGTTGTTATTTTCTGTTAATGGCAGGTTTAGGAGACATTAATGTCAAATACTATACATACAATAAAAAGCATGCATATTCAAATATTTGTTTCTCTACGAAACCTTTCTATGATATTTTCTTTGTTTTCTTTTTCTAAACTTGTCAGTGGCCAACATAATTACCTAAATAGAAACTAGTTTAAACTTGACATAAGAAAATGTGAATCAAATACTCAAACCCTGCATAATTAGCCTGTCAATTGCTATTACATCCACTGGTTGGCTGTCTCATAGAAACTATTGATCTATTAGGATTAAAATGTTTTTCTTCGTAAGTCTCAAATAAAAGATGAAATGGTACATGTCTACCCATCAAGGTTTTTCCAAGAACTTATGCTAGTACTGATGCAGACTACTACCAAGTTCCACCCCACTGTTATTCACAAATTTTTCTTCAACCCATTTTGCTTTCTTCAACTCTGTAAGTAAAGATCTAACTTCAGATATTCATGGAGGTCAGTTAATATCACTTCACTGTCATCATTATGAACTTTTTTCTCAAGCTTACATCAGCATCAGTCAAAGACGTCAGAAGTGTCAAAGAGTGTATGTAAGCAGAGCACTTTGTTGTGATGTTTTGAAGCTTAATACAGGTATCCAAAAGTATGTTTCAGTTCTATCTATTCACATATTACTCTGCTTATGGAGTGAGATGTATAGGGAAGAAAACTGTGACAGGATCTAAAAGTTCCATGGCTCTCGCAGTCCATTTCTGAAGAGTTTGAATTTTCTCATGTATGTTGTGGGGAACCTGGACTCCAATTTTGATAACATGAGTGATTCAAGTACCTGGAACAGATGTATATTGAACAATGTAATGCTTAACACTTCAATATGAGAATGTCTTAATGGATCTTAAAAAATCCTGAGTGCCCTGTTCACATTTATTATGAAACAAATTAAAATGAGAAGAGCATTTAAGAAGTCATTTTAACAAATTAAATAATTTAAAATATTTTAAACAAATGCTGAAAAGGGTTCTAAAATGTTTGTGATGTTACAAGTGTTTTAAGGAAGGATAAAGTGCTGTTAAAGTTGGTCTGACATCTGGAAAATTTCCTCATGCATAGGTAGGATGCTCAAAGTTAACCTTGTCAAACTGTGTAGTCCCTGATATACGGTGGGTAAAATAGGGATCAGGTACAACACCTTAAGCTTTGTATAATAACATAGAAATCTCATCTAGGAACTAAAGAATGCTATGTCTGGACAGCGTGTATTTACCTGGAAAAGAGAA
The DNA here is from genome assembly GCF_000690775.1 of Eurypyga helias. Lineage (NCBI taxonomy): Eukaryota > Metazoa > Chordata > Aves > Eurypygiformes > Eurypygidae > Eurypyga > Eurypyga helias. Next base: position 5,196 of record NW_010248651.1, read on the forward strand.
TAAAGCCAACCAGGATATACTAAGTCTTGCCACACAATACTAAGAAGTTGACCTGCATATACTTTATATGTGCTCATGTAATAAAGGCAAGTTTTGTAGCCGTTGACATCACCAAACACAACAGGCACACAATTCGGCCTTCCTTGTGTTTTTAATACCACAGTGAGCTCACATCCATGTAGCATGTCATAGAAATTCCGCTATCCTCCAGAATCCCCAAAGAGAGATTCTTTATGAGTGACCTGGGGTTGGCAGGTACTCTTATAGTATGACAATATTGCAAAACAATGTCAACAACAACAAAAATGATCGTAACAATTTCTGTTTGGTTTTCCTTGACATCTGCATCTTCATATGTGAAAACAGCATTAGGGTTAGTAGAAAATACAACTACCTACTTCAAATGTAATCATGTGGCCTAAATAACAGCACACTCCAGTAACTCTGGAGTTGTAATTTTTTTTTCCTCTCCTGTTTTAGGGCAATAGGCCGATGGAGCTGGCTCTTAAACATAACTAATCTGTCAATATTTTTGTCACAAATGGCTGACCAACAAGGAAGGTAAGACTACAACAGTATTTTGGAACATGTAACTGCCTCAGGCAAAAGAACTGAGTATACTATAGCAATTCAAGAGTGAAAACATTATGCAGACACTTTGTGATTTGAGCCTAGTTAGTAAAAAAATCATTATCATAATGGTCTATTATATATTGGACCAAGTTTTATGGGAATTGGAGGCTATTACTCCAATGATAATGGTCATTGAATTGTACCACTTTTTGTATTCTTGCACACACAATTACTCTGGTTTCACATCAAATGCCAGTTGAATAGATATTGCAATATGGTGAAATTCACCTGCTCCTTTATACAGAGCAAAGTAAATAGATTTTATGCTGTGAACAGAGGTGAAGAAGAGGGTCTATAATCAGCAATTTCAGTTGAACAGTAGATGCTGGGACTCAGGAGCATGATGGGTGAAATGCATTCACAGTATAGAGAACAGATTTATGTCTTCTCCATAATTTTAGCTCCCAATACATACAATTTAAGAACCCTATAGCAGCAGAGTTAGGGCCTCAGTGTCATTCCTATCTGTGTACTTGGAAAGAAACTAAAGGATTTTGAAAGAATGGAAATCTAAGCAGATGTAAGAAAGAAAGTGTATTTGGAAATAGCAGCCACTTGAAAAGTAGGAAATGTATATAATAGTCCTGAATCTGCTATTCTGGGTCAATAGGATAGATAAAATCTTCTCAAAATCTTCTCAAAATATTTGATTTGGGGCATGTGTAGAGGTTTTCTTCTGATTTAAGACTGGGCTTAAACCTGTCAAGTAAAAATTGTGTGAAGAGCATTCAAAACTCTCCTAATTTATTTTTTTTAAGTTAGTATTGATAAAGAAGATAAATATGTGAAAGTCTGCGAGTTAATAAGGCGGGTTTCTAGAATGTTTTTTATTTATAGCTGTCAAGTACCCTCTATGATTTGTCATTATTTTCAAAAAAAATGAGAATGTGAAAGCTCAAATAGCATAAAGGGAAAACACTGTAGAAGTGTTTATATTGAGAGAGCTGGATAACATATGAGGTGACAGAGATGGTAGTCAAGAATGAATATGCTGCATTCTTCAGAGACATGTTAATATCCATTTAAGTACAAATGGTTTCCAGCATGAAGGTATTTAATAATGCTTTTGGTGTTATTACAGATCTTGGGGGGCGTGGGGAGGAGAAATTCTGAAGATACATATTATCATATTTTTATACTCAAGAGTAGCAACTGATGCAAATGAATAACAAAATGCTTGTTACAAGTACATTAGATATCTCAAAAAAGTACCTTTTTGACTGCTATTGACTTGCTTACAGTATTTCCCATATTTATGGCATAAAATAACAGCTATGCAAATGGCAAAAGAAAAATATGATGCATTTAAACTACAGCTTTCTTTAATTTCGCAGTCTCTCTTCAATTTTTGTACCAGGTTTGTTTGTTTGTTTGTTTTCCCCTCTCACATTTGGCATACAACAGTTCTTGTGATCTTTGCTCAACTAAAGGTGGAAAAGGAACTGAAACAAAGGAGGTGAGGACAGAATCATTTGTGGGCCATTTGACACAGCTGTTGCAAATATTATACACTTGAATTATGCTGTGCCCTTTAACATAAAAGAGAATTGTATTTGCCAACATTTGGAGCTGTTCTGCTTTGTTATTCATAAACAAATTATTTTAATCTTTTTAGCTTTATTCATTTGTTTTTGTTGGTTTTGTTTCTCATCAACAGTTCCTTAAGGACTTTGCTATTTCAGCTAAAACACAGTCTCTAATATTTATAGGGCTTTACCTGACTGTAAAAAGAAATATTTTCAAAGTGTAATGTAAAACATGAATACTAAATTAACTTTGTATCCTCATGTTCTGTTGTCAGAGACTGACCTTAAGATGTCAGATTTCAGTCTATGGGACAATATATGAGGTCAATTTGTCTGATAAATTTTATTTGGAGGCAAAATTCTGCTGCCCTTACTCAGAATAGGTCAGATTCCAACTTGGTAATGCCATTTAATGTAAAATTGTATGATTTCATATAATATCATTTAGCTATGGGGGATAATCAGTTGGAGATGACCTCAGTGACTCATTGTGACTAAAAAGCTAATGTTACCCTTAGATAGACAGCCTTAGGGAAGACAAAGTAGACTATATAAGAACAAGGAATTTTGACAGTGAAGGAACCATTAAATGAATATTGTCTTCATTCTGACATTCAAGATTGAAAGAAAATACTGAAGAGACATGGGGAAACAGAAATTTGATAATATAGAGCTCTTCATTTTAATAAACAAGACTGCAGTTGGAACATAATCTGTATACAATTGGTATTAAAAGTGTCCCAAGATATACAACATAGTAGAATAATTTATGATTTAATTTTAGTGGAGTATACATGACCAAAAATTCTTAAATCAAAGTTGTTTGTTTTGATTTTTTTTCCTAGTGAGAAAGAAAAATTTTAATAGGAATTAGTTCATCCAAATTCTATCCTAATATCTATCTAATACAACCAGATGACTGTAACTCTCCCTTCATACCCCTTAAAACATGAACTATAAATTCACTTTTCTTTTTTTTTTTTAAGGTCGGGTATGCTTTCCTGAGTAACATTTAGGATTCACATTCATTTCATCAAACAGAATCTTCAAATGTGCGTAACATCTCTTTTTCACATACACAGAGCGACACCAGGATGCCTACAAATATGTCTAAAATTTGATAAAGCTATTCTACTTCCTTCCTTCCTTCCTTCGTTCCTTCCTTCCTTCGTTCCTTCCTTCCTTCGTTCCTTCCTTCCTTCCATCCCTCCGTGCCTTCCCAAATTGATATTAGGATCACAAATGACAAAAAAAGCAATGGGTTTTCATCCCATTCTGTGCTGAAGCTGGAAATTCAAGGTTAGGAAAGTGGAATATGAGTGAGCTTTGACTGCCTGCTTCAGGCTAAACTTGCATCTAAATCCAATGTATGGAGACCAGTTTCACCAACATTTTCAAGCACTCAAAATAGACAGGCAAATGAATGATGAAATATATTAATAAAACACTCATTATGAGCTTTTGTCACCTTGGAGAGTAGATCAGAGGAGTGCAAACTACCTTGCTTCTTTCCTCTCTCCCTCAATCTGGCAAGCAGCATGGTAGCAGTCATTTCCCCACCAGGAAGAAATAACGTATCCTAACAGCTGCTACTGCTATCTGTTATTTATCCCTCGTAATGTCAATCTGAAGCAATTTTATCTCTCAGCACAATCTCTGCCTGGCAGAGTGGCTGGTGGATGATGATGCAGATGACAAAGCTGATGAACAGTTAGACACAAACTGGAAAGAGGCCATCTGAGCTAATAACATTGTTCTATGAAAATATTAAGTCACATGTGAATAAGAACATATGGACTATATGGGACATATTTTGTCTTGCTGCTGTACAAGAAGTAAACTGACTAGTATGGGAAAGAGCCAGTATTTTGAATTCCATTACATAAATATAGTATGCCTTACTTTCAATTTTTTTGCTGCTTCTACTTCTGATACGGTTCTTTTTCTTTAACTTGGTATTGATTTCAGTCACAAAAGTGTGACATAAAACTGAATGGTGTTTTCAACTTATTCCTGGCAGTGTTGCCACTGTAGTTTATATCATATATGTAAAAGGATTTACACAGAAAAAGTATTCAGAGGTATAGACTGTGGACTTTATTATTATTCATTATTGTTGGCAGAGAAGAGTTTCCTACACTTATGACATCCCATGTATACAAAAAATCATACCAGACTTTCTTATGAGTCTTCCAAAGCTGTATGTTTTATAATAGTTTCTGTTTAGGATTTTTCTTTTCAGGCTTCTAGAATATATGACATAACTATTGTCTTCTTCCTAGAACCTCAGTAACTTCTTTCTATATTTTACATACAAATAAGAAAAAAAAAAATCTTCTTTTTGAGCCATAGAAATTCATTCTGTAATGGCTGACAAAATAATTTGAGAAAATTTTTTAGTTTCTGATCTTATTTTCATTACCTTGCTACTCTTTTTATCTCATTCATATGACTAATCTCAAAACATATGTACCTGCCCAGCAGAAACATTATTTAATCTTTAAGATTTTGGGAACAACCTTTAAATGCTATGTGGAGTGTCATGCAATATCCATGTAGAGTTTTAGTTTGAACATAATGATCAGTGGTAGAACATGAAACACTGCTAATGTTTTTACAAGCTATGTGTCATATCTTAATTGACATTTTCAATCAAATCCCTTGAGGGTACTTAATTCTAGAATGAGCAGTCAAAGCACACACTTCTGTAATCAAAAGGTTTTTTTGTGGCTAACGAATAATGCCTACTGTCACTTAACACAGACATTTCTTTTGAGGAATACACCATATCTGCACCCTTTAACCATTCAAAAGATACTGTACATGATGATAACTATAATGAGAAAAAAATATAAGTGTAAAAGCAGAGCACTGGTTCTTTGAAATCAAATTACTGAAGAAGGCTCTTCATCTTTAGCCAACTTTCAATGTTCCTCTCCACTTTGCATGTTTTCTACAAAGAATTTTTCATCAAATTTTCTCAACAATTATATTATGTCTACCAGAAGACTTATGGCTTGATTTCAGCATGCTTCATGTCAGACATTTAATTTGATTTGAAATACTTATAAAGGAGTAAAAGCAAACCCATGCGAAAGTAATTTCTTTAAATGTATATACTATTAACTATTTAATACAAATCTTCATTTTGAAGGAATGGGTACTCATGTAAAAAGGAGAATACTCTTTAAAGTGAAAAATACAGACTTAAGAAATGTCTCAAATCTCACCAAAATGGATTCACAGAGTTCTAGAGGTTGGAAGGGACCTCTAGAGATCACCTAGTCCAACCCCCCTGCCAGAGCAGGATTGCCTCGATTAGATCACACAGGAACAAGTCCAGGCAGCTTCTGAAAGTCTCCAGGGAAGGAGACTCTACCACCTCTCTGGGCAGCCTGTTCCAGTGCTCTGTCACCCTCACAGTGAAGAACTATTTACTCACGTTCAGGTTGAGCCTTCTGTTTTCCAGTTTATGGCCATTGCCCCTAGTCCTGTCCCTGGACACCACTGAGAAGAGCCTGGCCCCATCCTCCTGACACCCACCCTTTAGATATTGATAAGCATTGATAAGATCCCCCCTCAGCCTCCGCTTCGCCCAGCTCAACAGACCCAGCTCTCTCAGCCTTTCCTCAGATGGAAGGTGCTCCAGGCCCTTGATCATCTTAGTGGCCTTGCACTGGACCCTCTCCACTAGTTTCTTAAAAAACATGGATTAAAACTCCAGAAAAAAACCTAAATTATTAATTACAGAAGTCAAGCAATCTAGTAGTTTGATTTTGCAAGATTATCTTCTCAAGAAACAAAACTAATGAGGTAATTTCTCTTGCCACCAGCCAGCCTGTGAGGAGGTGTGTACTTTCTACGATGGGGTCACGACCCT
>NW_010248652.1:0-7865 GCF_000690775.1 Eurypyga helias
CCTTCCCACCCAAACCATTCTGTAACAATTCTGTGATCATCCAGTGTCAGAATGCTTTAGAAGAATTAATATTTGCCTTATAGTTACATGCTTCCATGTTCTTTACTTCCAAAATTCCAGTGTTATTTTCAAAGCTTATTAAAATGGTCTGGGAAATACCAATGATGTCTCTTCACACTCCAAAGATATCTTTTCTATAATCATGTTGCCATTGTGTAGAGGGAGTGAAGTCCAGGTTTCTCTCTATTTTTACAAAATATCCTCTGAGAATCACTTCCTTCAGAGATGATTTAGGAATTAAAAGGGGGGCAGGGAGATACAGACACAGAATATGTACTTCATTACATTTCTTGAAGGCATACTCATTTCCAGGAGAAGGAAGGTGCATACTTCAGATTTTTCCAGAGGATTTTTTCCCTAGTACCTCAGCAGTACTGTCAAACTTTCCCTTTTTGATAATACTCAAAAGGTTTTGCAACAGCACAGTTCTGCGTGGATTACACCATGTATTTCCATCTCTTTAAAACCAAGAATAAGACTTGAATTCCAAAAAGTAAGGCAAACTCCCCTAGGGAAGAGACTCTCCTGACTGCTCAAAGAGTATACTGTTCCAAGAGATGCTTAGAGCATCATTTTTACAAGAACCCCTTGCAGCTCACCCTTTTCCATAAGCATTGTACGTGCCATGTGTTAGGTCAGTTGCCAGATACAGGAAGTTGGTTTGTTCTTTGGGTGGTGGCATCTGAAGCTCCTCTCTGTCATCACCCTGAGAAGGGTACTGCTTGCAGGCTTCAATGAGAGCCGTGCTAAAAGAAAAGGAAGGTTTACCTGTCAGCATTTATTCTGTGTTCCTCAGGATGTTAAAAAAGGATGATATGTGTTTGGAACAGGCAGATCCAGCCGCTAGTATGTTTTAGTCTTGCACGCGGTGGACGGAGCACATGGACATGCGCAGCAGGATACACACAGTAACTGAAGCGTCTTTGAAGAACTGTTGGGGAATATTTTAGGGTAATACCTATTTTGGAGGATTTCTGGAATAGCAGTGCTTATGGGTAAACACTGTTACCCAAAGGATTTCCTGTAACAGAGTTGTATTGAACAGGGCCCTTTTTACAGCATTTTAAGCACATTCCAGCTTCCTATGCTTGTAAATGTTCTAATATAATAATGTCTTTATCTCAGTGAAGGCGGGATCGACTAACAGAATTGTTGGCTGTACTACATCTAAGTAGTCTGCTAGAAATATAACTTCAGTGAGCATCAAAACTATTTTGTCTACTTTGGGATTTTCCCACACTGGGAACTTGACGTTTAACCTTTTGGCCACCCAGCATGAAAACAGAATTGTGCTACTTTTATCTACATGGGAGCGTATTAAATAAGCCTGAAGTCAAATATAAACGAAGGAAGTGAAGAACAGCATTGCTTTGAAAACCTTTTTATTTTAATAATTTGCACAGATTCTCATTGATGGAAGACAGATTACTTTGCAAGCAAAAATTCAAAGAAACTCACTCACTTGAAATAAATTAAAGATTAAACTGCTGTAACAGAACATATTTTTGACTGCAAGCAAAAAGGTACTTTTAGTAGTAAATGTTGGCTTCTCTAGCTAAAATAGTCTCACCTTTATCTCAGTTGGAAAAACCAAGAGAACACTGATTTGACTTGGAACACAGCAAAGTTGTGGGTTTTTTACGTGATACTGTTGGAGCTTTTTGCCTCGTATGTATGCACACAGAGCATGTGTATTTTTACCCATTTGCTTTGTAAAATATTTTGCATCGTTTGTAGATATTCTCTAACTCCCAGTTTCTGAGTATTTTGCTAGGTTTTGATAATGGATTCTTGGGGCTTACTTCTGCAGAGTTTTATGAGCTTGCAGGCATCAGTTTTTCTAATCTTCAAGTGAAAAATCCTGTATCTGGCATTTAAGCTTGTCTGTATGGCAAATTTAGATTTTTTGCCACAGAATAAACCCCTGAATTACTGACTTAATGTAATACGAGACTTAACGCTTGGCGAAGTACATTTCTTTTGTGTTTTTTAGTAGAAAGCGTAATGATGGCATGTTTTATCTTTTCCACTTTACTTCCACTGAACCTGAGCCATATTATTACCATTTATTGGTATTTTCAGATAGTTTGGGTTCATATCTACTGCAAAATTTTAGTTATTTTAATGTCAGTCTGTGAGCTCATGTCCTGTGTTAGGCCGTCAAGGCAATGCAGAGTTGTTGCATGGATTTCACGGGAAGGCCATACTGTTTAACTCATGCTGTGTCAAATTCGGATAGACCCTATCTTTGAGGTAAGAGAGCCAGTAAGATGAACACGGGGTCAGAAATGCAGATTACCCCCATGCTTCAAAGAAGTTCAGGTGACAGCTGGAAACCTTTGGTGAGAGCACCAGACTTTCAGGGCATTTTGACTTGACTCCATCAACAGACACAGTCCATGAAAGATGAACCCCAAATGGGAATGGATTTTGGATGCTACATAAGAGTATCACTGTAAAAGAGGTTCTGCAAGAAATGCTTTCAGAGTTGAGTGTCCCTGCCAAAGACCTTCGTCTAAAGGATTACTGCTCTTTGAGACACACGGTGGTGTAACTCTGGATTTTAATGGCCCTCTTCTGAAACTTTCGAGGCCTTTTCTAGGTATTCTAGGCTGTTTGCAATACATCTGTAGCATAGATTTACAATGGAATCACATAATTGAAGAGTGATACTCTATTCAGAGAAGTACCCTGCCAAATTACTAGTTGTCTTTCAGTTTAATTTTTACTTACCTTGTTTTGATAAGCTGTTGTTAAAATGGACTTTCTTATGGGAAATGTTTCCCTCTGTTTCCTTTGCCTGGTGGTGGTGTGCATGTAAGTGCTGAATCCTTTAATCGATTTCATAGAGAGGTTTGATGCCTGCTCTGTGTGAGAATTAGGTATGTGTATGTACATTTCTGTGTTAGGGAACAGCAAGAAAACAGGCTAAGATAATTTTTTTTCTCCTCAGCTGATTTAAACTGAGCTTAGAAGAGCCACACAGGCTCTGATCTTGGTTTTGCAGAAGGCAGATGGAAGCCAGGACTGTGCATAGCAGCACCCCAAAAGAACAGAACCCTCTGTGTTCCCTCTGCAGCCCTTCTGCAAGGGTACGGGGTGGGAGGTGAAATACAGAACAAGAAGGTACCAGAGTTTGAGGAGGGAACGACAGAAGGATAATAACCATGAGCTGTTTGATTACAACTGTTAACACTTAACGCTTAACAGCCTCTTTATTTCCTTCATGAAGTTGGAAGGATGGAAATTCTGGAGAGCAGCTAGATTCTTGGTTTCAGCTGTGGAGCTAACTTTCCCCCGTAAAAGTCCTAATAGTGAAGTAGGTTGGTGTACATGTGCAGGTAAACCAGAGCTAACCTGCTGTGTCTGAAATTAAGATAATACTGCTATTGGGAGATCCGTGACATTCTGCTTGAAGGAAATGGACGTGCCCAGTTTTGAAAAGGCTGAGAACCATAACATGATACAAGATCATAGGAATTAGTAGGCAGGATTGCAAGAAGATTAGTAAACAGAAGCATAAAAAAAAAAAAATCTCCCCTCTTTGTTTGTCAAAGAGATGTACTTTCATGAAAGTTTTTGAAGATTGTTGATAATTACAGAGAGATTTAGTCTGGATAAGCTCTTGAAACTTCAGATAGAAATTGGAATCTTACTGAATCCTGTTTACTTCTTTACCAACGGTACCTAACCTGGAGTATTCAACATCTACCTTCTGCATCTTGTTCATGTGTCCATTGGATTTCATACTAATGCAGCTACAATAAGATTGCCTAACCTGGGCATAAATAGGAAATAAATCAGTTGAGGGCAGTCGGTGGCACTAAGATTCTCTTACTTGCCGCACTGGATGATGACCTGCTGGTATTGGGGAAAACTCAAGATGTTTCATAGTTAGGTGTTGAGATGAATTTCTTAAAGGTAGGCCTGAAGAGGTGCAAATTGAGATCATACTTTAGAATGGCTTGGCTTTTAATTAGCATATTGATTAATTCCTAATAATTACAGCTTTTATGCAAGAGACTTAAAGTTGCTGTATGTTGCATAAATTGATAAGCAGTAGTAGAAAAAGGAAAGCTCGGAACAAGAAATATTTTTTCCGAAGATGATTTTATTTGTCAGTTTGCTAAGGTGTGTGCTGGAGTATTCTGCAGCCAAACCTTGCTTTTATTGGTACATTTAATGTATGGACCAGTTATCTAATACATGTTAAACCCTGTATACATTTCTTTGAATTCATGTGGGATCAATAGCAGAAACAGCTTGTTTTGATTCTTTTAGGTAAAACCACAAAGTTCAAAATAAAGTGGTATTTTTCTTCCTTGGAATAAAATTATGCTTAAGCTTGCAGTTTTCCCCTCACTTTAACCTGAAGTAGGTGGAGCTTGCTGCTGGAACAGGTGATATTTTCTTTTCCATAAGCTACAAGTTCCTGTGGCCTAGGTTTTGAAGCAAATAACAGTTCTTGTGGGATAGATTAAAGCGTTTATCTGGAAAAAAAAAAAATAACACCACCAAAACAGAAAGTTTTGAGACATGCCAGTTCCCTTATCTAGTTTGACGCTTGGAAAAATGAGCATGAAGTGCCAGAGCAAGGTCATGAAGGGTATTGAGCTTTTAGGGAGGTACTGCCCTTTTTGGGGGCAGGTTGTATTTGTATGGGGCTACGGTGACTGAGTCACAGTGTGAAATACTGGCGTTGCTAGGTAGTCAGAGGGAAACTGTAGATTGGCTAAAAAGAAGCAGAAATTGAGGTTTTGCAGATTGCAGTACTGGCATGAGTTAAGTTTAAGCGTGTCTTGAAAATTCCGTGTTTGTAGTATGTTATTTTATACTTAAGAGTAGCATGGAGTACTTAATGTTGAAATATGCGTCTGAGAATTTAGCAAATGCTTTTCTAAGCATCTCCAGATACTTAGAGATGTATCTGGAGATGTATCTCTAAGATACTCCAGTATCTTAGAGATGTATCTGGAGATGTATCTCTAAGATACTCCAGTATCTTAGAGATGTATCTGGAGATGTATCTCTAAGATACTCCAGTATCTTAGAGATGTATCTGGAGATGTATCTCTAAGATACTAAGCAGTAGTACCTGAGATAGTGTGGATTTCTTGAGAGCAAAGCACCTCAACATGCTCTCCAAATACTAACAGTTATCGAAACTAAGATGCTATTTTAGAGTGATAAATCATCTACAGATTCTCCTGAGTTTGTCTGATTGATTATGACTGATTACAATCGATTATACATACTGCATGGGTAATATGGCCTTGAAGCCGTTTCTTTTCTGAAAATTGACTTTACAGAAATATTGCTTTATTATTCATGCTTACAACCTGAATGTATTTACAAGCACGTCTGCCATAGTGATAAAATAGCATATGTATCAAAAATAAAATAGATTATTAAACTTCAAATACAGGGTTAATCATTTATGTTGCTACAAGCTCTACCAAAACAATGGAATTGTGTAAATCCCACATGAAGGCATAGCTTGAATGCCACTGGACTGCTGAAGGATCAGGAAGACCATAATAGTTAAACAGTGAGATAGGACAGAAATATTTTGGCTGGAAGAGAATTCAGCTTTTTCTTGTCATTCTGAGGTGAGTTTGTAGGTCTGGCTGTTAGAATTTACTTTCTTCCCGTATTTAATTTGGTAATCTTTAAAAATTATAAAACCCACAAGGACCAGGTTTAATACTGCTTCTCGGGCAGAAGTGCCGAATATCTCTATGTAGAGCAATCTACTGAAATTAAATGATTGTGTAAGCATTTCTATTACTCTTATTTTCTGTGTCAGTTTTTTCCATTGAAACAAAACATTTTCCCACACACAGTAGAAGCAATAATTTTAAGAAGACTAGAGACAGTCCAGAAATGTAACTATGCAGTGAGTAGGTTTTTTTGCATTCCAGAAAGCTAGTTAAAATGTCCTAGATGCAGTATGGAAGTTATAAGACTTACATATATAAAACCAAGAAATTGTGAGTCTCCCGTTACACAGTGATTACACATGTGTTTTTCCCAATAGAAAATGTTTGACCTCTTCCAGACACATTTATTTTTGGTGTGTCTATTTTACAAACATAAATTAATCTCTTAGTTACAACCAAGGCCATAAAATCTTGTTTAAGATTTTATGAAATTTTATGAACTTTTGAAGATTTGCTGAAATCTGAAACCTATTCTTAGAAAGGTTTTGGAAAACCAAGTTCCGTTTGTAGTTGTGGACTGTTGTCCCTTAGCGTGTAGCAACTGCAGACACCTCCCAACTTCTCTTTGTGTTCAGATGCCTCTCTGAAAAACAAGTCTTACTTGCCTGTTAGAAGAAAACATAGACATGAGTTAAACCATGTGCTACTTGCCTTTCTTTAGTTTGACACCCAAAGAATTTTAGGGATACTCTCTGACAAGAATAGTGAGGACAATGGCATCTTGCGACATTTCACTGATAAGGTGCTGCGTTCGTATTTTAACATACTGTGAGAAGTTAGCTGTATCATTGCTCCTTTTACGGAACAGCTTGGGTTTAGGTTTTTTCATCTTTGAAATAAAGTTCAAGATAACTTACGTTTTCTTCAAGATACTGATTCCACAGAGGAACTTGCCTTGTTAGGGGTGAAAAAAGTTTTCAGATAGCAGTAGCATAGTGTCTGTTAAAAGGTTTGACAGTGTAACACAAAGACGTAGTAATTTATAACACTTAAGAGTTGTGTACTACTAAGTTCACGTGTAAATCAGCTGGATGGGAAATATACCAGAAACTCCTGACATCTGTCAGCTCTTAGGAGGTGGGAACTTAAGAGCTGTATAGTACTTGCGCAACTCTGGAGGGATAGTTGTACTCTCTTCTCCTGCCTCAGGTACGATAGCTTTAGTTGCGCTGGATACTTGAAATAGCAGCATCCATAGAAGATTTACACTGGAGTGTATTATGGAGGTGTCTTTCCTGTTATTGTCAACAGCTGTGCCCTACACTAAGAAGCAATATTAAAGTGTTATTCTCTTCTCTTCTGGAGATGTGGGATGACTGAAATAATTTTAGCAGAGTTGTTTAAAGTCTGTCTGCTGAAGTTAGATGGACTTCCTTGAGTTAAAGTTGCCACTTTTTCAATGATTCAAAAGCCGAAGTTCTCACTCTATTTTTTTTCTTTTTTCTCTGAGCTTGGGTAGTGTCAACAATTTCAGTGCATAAAGATTTATTGCTAAAACTGTAAAAGACTGAAAATGATAGCAGTGAAATTGTGATTGTAGTTTCAGCTCTTACCATACAAAAATATTCGAATGAATTTGACTTTACGAATTATCATCTTTATATTTACGGTTTATTTACAGTGAATGGCATTGTCAATTGTAAACCAAAAGTTTTTTCATACATTAAAATTGCTTCCTTCTGTCTTTGAAGGTTACAGAAAACAGATCAGACCTTGAAGATTTACACCTTTACGCAACTCCTCGGGAGCAACGGTTTCGTAGATTTGCCAGTTTAGAATTTGAAGGACAGCTATATATGACTCCACATGACTTCATTCAGGCTGTCACAAATGATGAACCCAAACGTAAGCAGGAGTTTTGTGCTGTTAAAATTGCTAGGGGAAATGCTAGTGGTGTGCGTTATTTTTCCATTTGCTTTTGATAACTACTTTTGTTTCTGATTGTGGTAAAAAGGTACTGCATCTTCCAAAAGTTTGTTTATAATGGTATCCAAATGCATACGATCGAAATCCTGATCGCCAACATCTGTATGCTAGTCATTACTTAAACATTCTTGTCTTAGACGTCCCAGACAGCTCAGCAGG
>NW_010248652.1:7895-36801 GCF_000690775.1 Eurypyga helias
ATGGACACAGTACAGTTACCATTTTCTTCTGAGTAGTCCAGTGTTGCTCTAAAACTTACCTCCTCCTCTGTATAGTTTCTGTGTAAATAGGCAGGCAAGATAGGGGTTCTCTAAATAATCTAGGATAACATTGTTTTGCAGTTTTTGCCATCTTAAATTGTCATCTACTATCGTGTTGGGATTTTTTTTCGCTACAGAGATCTTATAACCATATCATGGCTTTCTAAATAACATGCTTTAACTAAGAGTTTCGTCCCTCAGGGGATCCTCTTTCTACACTTAAAAGTTGCCAGAGTTAGCGCTGTGTGTTAATTAAATTAATGAAAAATAAACTATCAACTTTAATTCACTTATTGTAAAATTTTTTGCTTTAAGTATCAAAGAGTAACTAAATAGTAAGGTGATCCATTTCTGATCTAGTTTGATTTCCTGGCCCTCAGGCTTGCAGTGCGTTGGTAGCAGCACACAACTTCTGGGGAAAGTGAATATCTTTGCTCAGGTGTGACATCTATAATAACTCACCTTTAGGTCTTTCTTGCTAACGTCTACACCACAAAGCTGGTATGGAGAACAGTCAAAAACATTTAAAACAGTCAGAGGAGAGCTGAAAGCTCTGTGCAGATGTTAGGTTTTCCCCCCTTTGTTCTCTTAACGGTAATGAAACAAGAGGAAGACATTCAGCCGTGGCACATCACCGACCAAAACTTCTATAACTTGAATAAAGATGTAATCTCATTGTAACAGGGAAGACACAAGATAGAGCTTAGATGGTGAAAATTTGCAAAACTTTGAAACTTGGCAGAAAGCAAATCTTCATTCTCTTTTCTTGCTCTGCAGTTAAAAGAGAAGCAGATTCCTTATCACAGAAGTTAATACAAGTGCACACGAACACTTCATACCTACTTCCTCTGCCAGATCTCCAAGTCTTCCTTGGGTTTTAATTACTGAGGAATTGGGTTTCACCATGAAGCATTTGTGCCATGTACTGGACATGAGTTAAACATTTTGTTTTAACTCCGTTTTATGACAGTTTGACTGGTTTGACCACACTGTATGTGTGGTTTTCTATTAAAATTTTTTCCATGCTTATGGAATTTATGCTTCTTCCTCTCTCACAGCAAGTATTCAGATTTTAAAAACCAAACCAGGAAGGGTTAAGCACACAAGGACATTCTCTTCGTCTCATGCTGAGGGAGAATAGAACTGGAGTTGAAGTCAGGCACCCTTCTGAGTTCAGTGTAGCAAACCTGATTTGTGTCAAAATCCTCTCAGAGTGCATCCTCTGAGACTGAAAGCAGAACTAACCTGGATGTCCTTCAGTGTTATAGACTAGTCTCAGAGATTACATGGCTGAGAATTATTTTAAGGGATGGTGTAAGAGGCTGTAACTAAGTAGAAGGGGATGACTTCATTCTGGTGGAAGTCATCTGTTACACTTGGACAGGAGGCTGATAATTAGGGAAGTAATAGCTGATGTGGGTGACCTGCAGGTATTATCACTTCCACCTTCTCATCTCTGACTGTGTTAATTTTAACCTTTGTACTGTAGCTTTGTCAAAGTACCACGTTGTCTGTTTGGGCAAGTCTTAATTTTCTGTCTTGCTCTATGGAAGGTAGTTCTGAATAAATTAATACATTCTAAACTTCATATTTTGTACTTTTGGATTGTTTTGTAAATAAGTTACAATTTGTAAATGGGTCCGTTCAGGCCCATTTACGAGAGCATCTATATTTTGCAGAAAACAGAAAGAACATAAACCTGGGCTTTTTAATGGATGAAGATTAGAAAGGTCTTGAGTTTTCTCAAAAAGCAAAAATGCCCTTTGAAGAGTAATAATAGTAGCTCTTTATGTCTGCTTTGTAGAAAAGCTAATAATACTAGACCTGAATAAGATTTGTGATGGAGTGAATGCGTCTATTGTGATTGATTTACTTTGGAGATCTTGTACACCCTACAGAAGTCAAGAGGGTGTTCACTTCCTTTTTTGATCAAACACTAACTAGTTTCCAATATTTTCTTTTATAAAATATAACTTTTGACTCCAGGCAGTTGTTATATAAAAAAATATAAAATAAATCCTGTACTTAACTTGCTGCTGCCTTTATGATGCAGGCTTCCATTTGGGAAAATACAATATTTTCAACAGTCATGCCCCGTTGATAACATTTTTATCATCTGAATATACGTTTATATATTTAGAAAGCAAATTAAGAGGAAATATATTTTGTTCCAATTAGCTCTAATTATTATAATTTTAGTCTAACACTGAGCTGTAAGAAGCATGTATATACACATAAATCTTCACTTGCTTGTCTATAAAGAAAAGCTATATATAATACATGAGACTGGGAAATTATCTGATTGGACAGTTAGATATATTTGTTTCCCAAGGTTTTTGTGCTAGGCATAAACATACATGGATTTGTATGGCAAATGAGATTATTTTATTTTTTATTATTTTCTCTCATATTTTGAGACAAGACTAAAAAAACTAAACTGAAAGTTTTAAAAATCTGTTAGCTCATATTATGATGTTATATGCTTGATATAACTGTACCATAGTGGACTGCGGACAGTTTTGGTGCTAACCTTGACCAAGATGTAAAACTAAAATTTCAGCGAATTTCTAACCATGAACCAATGAAAGACCATACTGAGTAGCTTCTGTATCACGATAATTTAATAGAGCATGGGGTTCATCATGAGGAAGGGATGTCTAATACCACTGAGTGTTTTGATCTATAAAAATGAGCATTTACCAACCAAAAAGTTGCAGTTTTGACCACATACTATGCTACTTTTTGTACCTTTGTGAATTCTGATATTCACAGTGCTTTATCTGAATATTCCATGTTTGCAAATGTTTGGCTTGAGAATTTGGCCATGAACCTCAAGTCTTGAATTCTTGGTTGGTTATGAAAACTGTTGCTGAATGCAAGTATCTTTTTCTGCTCCCCCAGTCTGTCTTGTAAAGCATTAGGAAGAAAGCATCTGCTCAGTCTTAATTAGCTGTTTTCAGTGTTAATGAGCACTTTTAGTTCTGCACTGGAGGCCCTCTTCAGCTCCTCTGTTAAAACTGCTTACAGAAAACTGAGCCTGACGTGAGCATGAATCTGATCATTGGGAATGGCTGAAGGGAGTCTTAGCACCCAGTGTAGTTTCAATGGGTTTTTTTTCTGTATTTGGTTTAAAAGGTATGTGTAGTCCCTGAAGCAAGGGCCACAATCCAGGTCTCCCCACAATCTGCACTGTAATACTAACTACTGCTACTAAATAATCGTTTCAGGAGGCTGGTAGCACAGGTTAACATGAATGCCCTCTATTTCCCCTTTCATGTATTAGTGGTGTATTTTGGAGGTAAAAAGTCCTTTCTCTCACTGAAACAGAGTTAGATTAAAAACTATACATGTGTTGATTCTTTAAAGTTAGAAATTTAGGTATATATTAATATAATTATGTTTTTAATAACATAAAGAGAGTTTTTTTGGAACCAGGTTGAAGATTAGCCTAATGAGGTAGGGGAAATACCTCTTCTTTGGCTGGAAAACACAGTATATAGATGCAGTCTAATTTTTATGACACCAGATTGACATAACCGAATTTTGTACGTTCATAACTTTTTCTTTCGTTGCAGGTGCTAAAAGGTGGCGATCCCTTTCAAAACAGGTGGGTAACAATTCCTGTACTGTCTTGGTAACAATGTCAAAATCTATGGTTATTTCTTTCATGTTCTAAACTTGGAGTCACAGGAAAAAGAAAGGAGTTTTTAAATCTTTACTTTAAAAAAAAAAAAAAAGAGAGAGAGACACTTTGATTTCCTCGTTTTTCTCACTTCAGACTCAACTGAATCCAGAATCTCAAAGATACTTGAGCAGCTGTGCTTGTTTTGTTGGATTTACTGACTTTCTCAAGCCTCTGTCAGTTCCTTCCTCAGCCCATATCTGACTGAGTTTCTTTGGTGCCTTAAGTGGAACAGGTGTATCCAAAGCTGCCTGAAATGCTGATGCCACTCTCCACCTTTTGTGGTGGTGAAGTGCCTCTTACTTGGGTTTTTTGGTTTGGTGGTGGGTTTTTTTTTTTCATTTGTACAACTGCAGAAAGAATCTGTATGTATCCCTGTATTTTAAGTACAGTACATTGATATTCTTGGGTGAAGTCTGCTTTAGGTCAGGTTGAATGTTTTAAAAGAACAGTTGCTTGGAGCTTGTGTGAAATCCTTACTGAAATCCAGGGGGACTTATCCTTGGCTTCAGTGAATGTGGGCAGTGGTGAGTAATTTCAGCAACAAGTACGTTACATGTCTCTCTCCAACTCTGCAAACACTTAGTATTCATTCAGATGAGAAATTCTCGGAATAATCATATGTGCAAAATTTATATATGTGCTTGAGTACTTCCAAAGTCATTGTGGTAAATCGAAGTTGAATTAACTGGAAGGTTTGCATGCAGTTCCTTGTCTTTTATATTGATTTCCTAGCATTGAGTCATAATCTGTTAACTGCTGCATTAGAAATACTTAAATACATACTTTTATCTTTTTTAAATCTTATTTTTTAGGAGTTGAATCAGATCCTTATGGAGACACCACCAGTTTGGAAAGGATCATCCAAACTTTTCCGTAATCTTAATGAGAAAGGTGGGGGAATAAGAATTTATTTTCCTGAAACCAATTATCACTTGTATTAATTTATTGTGTCTGAAGTGATGTTGTACGTCAATCTGAGTCATATCTTCAGAACTGCTTTCTGCATTTTACAGCATGGGAAAGTTCCCTTTAGTCTCTAGTGTGTTTTAATCATGCCAGCTTACAGCTAGCCTCTAAGTGTGAATTGGTATTGTAGTTTGTTTGAATGTTTCAGGTTCAGTTTGTTGTGATGAAGAATGATCTATAGACCATGGACAGAATATTCTAATAAAGACACAATATCTCTTTACTCTTTTAATAGGTTCAAAGATAAGATTATTTTTAAAGACAATAATGGTATCATATATCATTTAATAAGCATTTTCTTCACAACATAGAGAAGGTTTGAGAGCTGCATATCCCTTTGAATTCTGCAGACGAGGGCTTTGATAGCTTTTAAAACTCACCCTATTGGTAAAGGAAGGGCCAGGAGCCACACTCCTGGTCTCCTCTTTGTTTTCTTTTTTCCCTTAATAAGATCTATCACTTCAAAAAGCACAGGGAAAAAAGACACTATGATGGCTTGTATACAGACATTTAAAAGCTATTTATGATAAATAATCCACGTATTTCTTTGCTTACATTCAGAATGGCAGAGGTCTGGTGGAGCATTTTAAATATTTTTGAAAGCAGCCACAAGTACTTGCTGTAAAATCAAAACACTTTATGAATGTTTAAAATAAGCAGGCTAACAACAAAATTCCAGTCAAATGTGTGCAGATAACTGATGAATCTAATTCAAATGCAGCTGAAGCTTATTAAAGGAGTAAGTATGCACCTACACTCAGAGGAGGGTTCCAGCCTCAAATATCTACTGCATGGAGGCTTTCACTTTTTTCCCCTGAGTCTGCAGCCAGAACTCCAGAAAGCCAGAAACTGACACATCTTTGCACTGTATTTCCTTGCTCTGGGCTGCTTTCAGAACAGCTGTCTTCTGAAATACTCATTATGTAAAAATTCATCTTCAGATTCTGTTAAATCAATACATTGTCAGTCTAAAAAAACCCATACCTGGATGTCACTTACTAAATCAGAAATAAATTGGTGGCAACACATGTAGTCTTGATTCAGCAATACCTTACTCCAGTTTTCTGCCAGTGAAATTCTAGAGAAGTTGTTGGAATTAAAACTGGCATAATAAGCTGGTAAAATTAGTAATAAACTTTAGCACTTATATAGCTTTTCAGCATGCTTTACAAAAAAGTGAGTTCTGTTATCCCATTTTATAGGTAATCTAAGAAAAGATGATAGGTCTTTTAACTGATAAGGTTGTGCAGTAAGCTAGTAACAGGAATAGAATTCAGGTCTCCTTCAAGACTGATTTACTCATTTTCTTTAAAATATGCACATTTTAAAATGAAGCCGATAGTAAAAGTCCGTTTATTTTGCCACAGATTCATTTAAATCAGTGAGCCACATAGGTTTATGCCAGTTAACATGGAGTTTTTTATTTATGTTTTACCCTTGAGTGACATCCCTCTGTTCTTTCTTAGTGTACGCTTTTCTTTCTGTTCAATCCTGATTTCGGACCCTCTCTCCCGTAACACTCAGAGCAATCAACCAGAACTGTCTGTCCACAGCTACACGTACAAACAGAAGGAGAAAATGCTTTCAAGGCATTTCACATTGCTCTTTTCATACCTGTGACGGACTACTTGACAATTGCACCTTCTTCCTCAGTTTTACAACAAAGAAGGTGTCATCAAACAAACATAAATACATATTTACATTTATTGACTGGCTATTAAAGAATGTTTTACATCACTGAATGTGAACCCTTGAGGTTATCTGATTTCTTGATAGCTGCTTGTCCAAACAGATTCAAGCAGGCCTTTGAAAACTAATTTCTGCAAGCTGCTGTATGAAATCAAGAAGATAAAGCACAGAGCATGCCTTCCATAAATGCTTGCACCTAGTCTTTGTTAATAGTTGCCGTGGAGCTATGTGTAAATTGAGGAAAAGAGCAGGTGGTAGTAAAAATACTTAGTAGCCTTCCTAACTAGATCTATTAGCGGTAGTGAAATCCTGGTTCTGAAGAATTAAATTTGCTCTTGGATCAAAGGTGGGGAAAAAAAATTATATATATATCTATTTCATGAATGGAATGGAAGTTGGGAGGGCAGTGTTTCAGCTGGTAAAGATTGAGGGGGTTAGTGCTTCTTTCGGGTATGTGATTTCATTCCAAACACCGTTTAGTTAGTCCTTCTTTTGTATTGCCTCTATATTCCAGTCTCTGTGATATTTGTGGAGATGTCTGTGGTTGGTTATTTTGTTTGTTTGTTTAAGGATAGTAGACATCATTTTCTTAAAGGCACTCCTTTCGGGATAATTGGCTTTTAGGGAGGAAAATTGTACAATCAAAGGCTTGGAGAGGCATTTGGATATTTGGACAAGTCCAAGAGGACAGAAAGTCCCTCCTGAGTATTATTTCAGGACAGAATTCATTTAGAAGTTTTTGTGCTGTAAATATTGGTAGAAGATGCCAAAGTTTCTTACTTTGGGAGTGTTGAAAGTGATGATGTTAAATGTGTTCAAATAATTGTAAAATCCACATGAATGATACAGTGCTTTGAGTTTTAATTTTACAGGTTTTTCAGTGAAAAAATTCAGATGACTGTTTACATAGTTTGTTATGTTTTCAGTTAAGTCAGATTTTAAAAGATATTTTAACATCTTTTAAACATCCAAAGAGGTAGCTGTTTTTCTAAAAACTTTTGCACCTGACTTGGACTGGAACCAAGGAGACAGCCAGCAACTTTTGAAAATCCCAGCTGATAGATATCTTTACTCTCAGGCATCTAAATACTTTTTTTTTCACTCTTTTGAAATAGTCTGATGTTGTGGACTGACTTAACACTTCTGGTTTCAGAGAACAGACAAAATCAATTGGTTAGACATCAAGAACGAGTTTTGCTAGTTCAGCTTTGAAGATTATTAGAGTTAAGGGCTTTTGGGGGAGCTGCAAGTCATTGTTTTCAGTTCTTGCTGAACTGTGAGAGGCTTATTTCCATTGGTACTGTGGGCCTTCTGCAAGGTTATCTCTTCACCCAAGAGCTAAAAAGCCATAGAGCTTTTGGATATTGACTTCAGCTCTGATTTAAATTTTGCCTGAATCGCGTCTGAAGAGAAAAGGAACTGCCATTCCACACTGTGTTTGCCTTTTGACATCTAACAAAAGATCAAAAGCTTAGAATGTATTTGTTACAGATATTCTGAATGTGGAAGAAGAGGTAATACAAATGTCTCTAATGGTTTTCAACAAAATTTACAGATTCAGTTAGTAAGAGTTTTAACATAAATTTCAAGTGATTATTATGAAAATGTGCATATAAAGACAACTCAAAAGCCAAAATGTGTGCTTTCATAAGTAACAGGAGACCAAGCTTTCAATTAGTATGTAGGATGGGCACTTACAAAACACATATTAAAGTCAAGAACTGTATTCAAACGGCATGTATCAGGAGAGAGCACTGTTACTGTTCTCAGAGTAAGTGTTCTTATACTGTTAGAGAGTGCTGCCATGAATTACTGGTGGCATTTTCAGAAAGACAATCAAATAAATAATTTCTGTTCGTTTCTAAGAATCTATCCAGCTTCGGTTTAATGAGCCATTCCCCACTGACTGTAGTTGTTTATTTGCCATATTGAATGCGTTCCTCCGCTAATATACTGATAAACCCAAATAAAAAAGCCCACCCCATAGATGAATATTTTAGACAAATGACTCATTGACCAGGTTGAATACAGCCCCGTGCACAGAATTATGATTATGCATATGCACACGTACAGAAATTCCTCTTGGAGAGGGACACCTTACAAGGGCCTGTAGTGACAGGATAAGGGGCAATGGCTTTAAACTGAGAGGGTACATTTAGATTGGACATCAGGAAGAAGTTCTTCCCGGAGAGCGTGGTGAGGCACTGGGACAGGTTGCCCAGAGATGTTGTGGATGCCCCATCCCTGGAAGTGTCCAAGGCCAGGCTGGATGAGGCTTTGAGCAACCTGGTCTAGTGGAAGGTGCCCCTGCCCATGGCAGGGGGGTTGGAACTGGATGGTGTTTAAGGTCCCTTCCAACCCAAACCATCCTATGATTCTGTGATTATACATAGAGTTAATATTTTCAAGTTTATGATGTGGAGACAAGGTGAAACTAATACGGTGTAACTTTTTTTTTTTGTCTTCAGGTGTGATATCTTACACAGAGTATTTATTCCTCTTATGTATTTTAACAAGTAAGTATTTTTGCAGGAAAAAACCCCGAAAATTTCCTTACAGCAACACATTCAGAGCTGAGATATCTGTATGTTACAATACTCCTGTTTTTTTGGGTTTGGGGTTTTTTTTCCCCTCCCCTGCATATCCCAGTTTGTAAAAAAATGTATCACGCATCTCTATGTCTATTTGAACATCGCCTGTCCTACTGGAGTCTTGTATTATGTTTCATTTAAGTGCTTCAGTATCTAGAATGCCTTTTACTGACTGTTGAGACAGTCAAGCCATACAGTTCAGCTAAACCCCAGTTAAAAGCTTAAATTTATTTTCTTCTTTGAAATTCCTACAGAGTTTTTAAATGAATTCACTGAAGTTCATAAAGGATATTGAATATAGGGAGAAGAGAACAATATAGCTTATTACTAGTTTGTTTCACCTATTAGTGCATTATGGGTGACATTGATGAGACAATGATAGAATATAAAATATAAAATCTGTCAAACTAAAATAAATTTGTTTTATATGTTAGGAAACAGTAACAAAATTGAATACTTACTCTTCTGCCACCCATAAAAACAAAGTAGAAGAACTTAGAGCTAGAGTAAACTGATCCTGATACAGATTTTGTTTTGATGTTCTGAGAGGTCTCTGTGTTTCCTCTGTATGTTATTAAAAAATTTCTACTGGATTCATCAGATTTTTCTTTAGACATGATTTGGACTCTGATGGTGAATCAGAGCAGGAACTTGACCCTGAACCTTTACAATCCCTAACTGCTGAATATTCTTCCATCTTTTCTTGTTATCTGGGCTAATTTTGGCCATAATTCATCCAGATTGCAAATCATTGCCTTTCACCAAAATATTGCCTTAAATCTTCACTTAGTTACCTTGAAAGTCCACAGTTTTGGAAATAATTTAAAAATCTAACCTGATTTCATATTTCAATCACTCTAAGCATGTAAAGAAGAAAATCCTGGGTCTCTTTGAACACGTTTTTTCGGGCCGGAAGTTGCCTCCTACACCTTTTTTTGCATAACTTCTTAAAATGTCTTTTAGAATGCTGTTTTCATAGAAATTTTATTTTCTAACATCAGATGGACTGTGGGTATGAATTAACACTCTTAACTACCCAACCAGCCATTACTATGAGATATTTTTCTTGGTTATCTTATGTTCAATTTCTACTGTCCATTTTCCCTGATCTATGAAATTCGGAGCATGCCTTCTGTTTTCATATCATGGATAATATTGTTTTACAGATGTTATGATCTGCATTTACTAGATACACAGATATATTAGTTTAAATTAGTTGAAGATATGGTTTCTATGAACAGACACCAGATAATTTCTCAGAGTTTTTAATGTGCTTTCTTTGCAAGCAAATAAGTAAGTGAATGGTTTGGGTGTTTTTTTTTTGTTTTTTTTTTCTTCTTTGGCAGAGCCACATGCAGGTTTTAGAATTGCTTTCAACATGTTTGATACCGATGGCAATGAGATGGTGGACAAAAAGGAATTCTTAGTGGTATGTATCTTTTCAGTCTTTGAATATTTTGGTGTACTCTTGAAATACATCTTTTCTCTCTGTATTGAGACTCATGATGATATAAATACTCATGAGAACCTCACCTGTTCTTCACTGAATGCAGCTGTTTATTTGTCTTAATATAAATAGTAAATTGTAATGATATCTCATTTATTACAGTGCAATGATATCTCATTTATTACAGTGCCTGGGTGTGTTGTATATAATGATTTTTGAAGCTTAATTCAGTTTTGTTCCTGGATCTTTTTAATTGCTACTATATTCACAGGTAATTAGGCTATTAAAGTAATGCTGTTGTATCAATGGTCAGCAGAATTATTTAATTGATGGAGGGACTTGTGAAACAATCTTTTCCTGGGAGACCACTGTCATTCATTCCTATAAACCCAGGCGACCTGAAAATACTGACTGATATAATTTGCTAAGTTGTGGTTCAGTGATTTCTCTGTCCTGATAGCAAAATTGACTTTAAGCTAAACAGTTTTCATGTGCTTTGGAACGGTTGGAAGGACATGCAGAACTTGGAGTAGTTTTGTTGCATCAAAGGTTTTGTTACATTACAAATCTGAATTACAGTATTTTTCAAACTAGAACTTTACAGTTTATTGCTTGAAAAAAGCAGTTCTGTAAATTCTTTTTACTGATTATTATAGCATAGAGGGTTGGGTTTTTTTCCCTGGTTAGAAATTTAAACAGTTCTAAAAGGCCCAGACTTTCAAAGAAAAATTAGCTTATTTGACATATCTTGAGATTTGTCCATTAATATGAGTTTGGCACTTGAGAAAAACTTTAAAAAAATCTTAAAACTTCTGCTGTATCTTGATTTTGATAAAGATAAACATGATAATTGCGTCTTAAAATTGGAGTACTTCATAAGTTTTCAGGTGTTAGGATCCTCTAAGTACAGGAGAAGGATGTGTCATACAGTGACAAGCATGAAATTAAAAAGCCTTGGAACAAGAGGGCTATTTCAGATTTATATCTATGTCATTTATTTTCTGCTTTTAAAAGAAATAGAAGGAATAATTAATGCTATTCTAAATAAATGTCAGTGATGAAGTAAAAAAATTGAACATTTAAAAAAACCTCATGAAATGCAGAAGAATGTCCACTCATCATTAGGGCAATATAAATCAGAGTTTTCTGAATTGGTAATGTCCATACGCAGCAGGTGTCAGGGATTACACTGAAACACTCAGCTATGGCAAACATAGTTTTTGACATTTGTTTAGAAATTAGCATTTAAAGATTTGTGGTTACTGGTTTAGAGAAACTTCCTGAAGACTGCACAAGGCCTTTAGTGTCTACTGAGCAAGTACAGGCAATTAACGGCATAAATATATTTGTAAGAATTCAGGTCTTTGTAAAAAGATATTTGCAGAAGATGTCATTCTTATCTTCATACAGTTTTTGTGTAGCTGAGTTTATAAATAAATAAATACAGTAATTGCATCTAAGAAAAAACTTGTTTCCTTTCTGAAGAAGATGGAACAAAATACATGGAATGAAACAGACACTTGGAATGCATGTATGTGTCAGACCACTATTTGTTTAAAATGAAGACACCCTGATACCCTGTGTGCTGTTTCTTTATTGTTTTCAAGTTGTAAGGCTTGATTCAGATAAGTTCTGCTAACCTAAAGAAAATGAATACATGAAAACTGTCCTTACACACTGACCTTCGCTTTTCAGGGAAGTGATACACATCCACATGAGTGAGATCTGAGAACTTTAGGACTTGTTTTCTGGTAGCATAGCTTATGTAGAATGGGATTCATTTATTTTGGAAGCTGTCACTGCTTGCAAATTATAGCATGCTGATCATTTTTTGTATTCTAATATTAAATGTACACATCCTTATACTTGGTAATTCCTAACAACCATCTCTGGTTGGGGCAGGGGGAAAAACCCAGCAAACATGGTCAAAGGAAAAAATAAAAGAAGAAGAAAATAGGAGTCTTTCATGATTCCATAAAACAGCATGTGGTGGAATAGACTGAGAACTTAAAAAAAAAAAAAAAAGGCTTCTATTACAACAGCTAAGTGGGAGGAAATTGAAGCAGCAGTTTTTGTCTTTCAGAAACTGATGCTGAAAATGAAATCAACTAAGTATATAAGGTGGGAAACAAGGACAACATTTAGCTATGGATACTGCATCTCTTTTCATAACTATGCTTTTATAGTCCTCTTTTTATTTGTTTGTCTTACTTTTTATTTGTTCTCTGTCATGATCCCTGATAGAAATTTCTCCTTCTTACTCTTTTCTTGTGACCAGACTCAGTGGCTAGAAGAAAGAAGGAGACTTTTCAGACATTAGATGTACTGTTCTTCACCTATAATTGTATTTAACAAATTTGTATAGATTAAAGCTGCCCCTAACTCTCTTTGATTACTGTGTCAGTGACCCTTCAAAAATTAGGTCAAAACCCGTAAGTCAGAATGCTAGATCTGAAGTGAGAAAGACTAAAATAGGTGGGTAGGTAGATAGATAATGTCTGTGTAAATGTGAAAATAGAAGTTGATTCAGTGATGCTGCAGCTGTGATAGAGCAGGCCCTAGAACATAGGTTTGGCACCTGTACTCACCTTGCTTGCATCATCGACTGTGTGCCCGCAAGCAGGAGGCTGTGCGTGTTGCCATACAGCATTTGCAGAATATTGTTCCATTGATTAGTCAGTTGTTGTAAAACTGGAATTACAGCTAATACGATTGGGTTTTGCAGATAGAGACTGAAGAGATTGGTGCAGGAATCACGTTACGTGGTTCTAAAACAGAAAGAGTACGTGTAGTGAAGAGTTCAAAAATACTTAGTTTTTCTGATAACAGCTTTAGTGTTTTTGTAAACTAATTCCATGGTGTTTGTGCTTTCCTCTTCGCTTATGTCATAAAGGTGAGGTCAAGGAACAGAAGGATTGTATTCCCTTGTTACAGGAGATCTTGGTTTTGCTGCTTTCAGCAGTCAATCTCATTATCCTGTTTCAAACAATGTTCCTATGAAAGTAACTCCTAGATCCTTTTTGCATTCAGTTTTCTACTCACTGGTATCCTATAGCACTCCCTCTGAACAAAAGATCCATTTCCAGAAGTTTAGCAAGTGCTTTGATGATGGATGCAACAGAATCCTTCTCCCTTTGCCTCTGTGGCAGGGGGAATACATCCAAGGATCCATTGCATTTTACCAATCTTCTTTTAATTTTCAATTAATGCCACTCTTCTCTCCTGCTTCATGGGTTGCACTTTTGACAAGGTATTTTCTTTCTACTTCTCTCTCTTCATTTACCTTTCTTCTTTCCACAGTTTTGGGTTGCAAAATGTGTAATACTCTAGGCCATCGGGATAAATCTCTTATCATGATTCATTCCTTGTCAGCATAGCTTACAGTAATTTGTACCCATAGGTTTTCAAAAATTTAGGAAAAACATATCAAGGTCGATAAATCGATCCCGTACTCAAAAATAGATACAGTGACACACACAATATTCTGGCCTGTATTTGCCTTCTAGGCAATTCCAGTAGTCAATTTTGGAAATTCCTAAAATGTTCTTTATAAATATTTATTAAATAGCATTTTCTATTTAATTGCTCAACACTCTGTTGATGTATTTCAAGGTGGTTGTAACCCTACAGGAGAGTTTGGTGATCCCTTTGTCTTAGTCACCACCTTCTCTGAAATATGGAATACTGAAATTAAATCTGGAAAATTTGCTTGCAGAATTTATCACGCACACTTCATCTTTCACATTCCGATCCCTGGGGAGCTCTGTGTGCATGTCATTACAGTATCAGGTTTTTATCAGACTTCTGGTAGGTAGAGTCAGGTCCTTCAGACGACTGCCACAACTGAGTATTTATGGTGCCACCGTCTGTATGCCATGATGTTCGTTCTGAAAACACCATATTGTGGATTTGTCAGCCGCAGTGTTTAGTCTTTTTTCAGCTGTTTGGAGATTAGCAAATGCTACAAGTGGCAGCACAGTATTTTCAGGTGTAGTTTTTGACAAGTTCATTGGTAGAGATGTAGATGGGTTCATAGTTAATGCTGCTTTGCCTCCTGTAAAAGAGTAAACAAGGTGTCACTTTTTTCTAATGATTTGGAATGATTATTCCTATAAATAACGAGTATTCTGATAAATAACAATATTTTAAGAATACAGATACTTACAAAGAAAGATAAGTACAGACCATTTCTTAGTCTGAAGGCTGTGGTTACCCAAAATAAATATGTTTAATAATCTCTGTATGTTTTAAATCTTGTATTTGAGGTTTTCTCAGAAGTCATGTTTAAAGCTCTTAATGTAGAGAAAGTTGTGAAAGGGGTATTTTACAAGACCTGAAGGTATTCTTTGAACAGAGTTGAAAAAAAATGTTACTTGATAAATGACTCTTGAGCAGTAGTTTGTTGCTGCTGAAGGGGAATGTTTCACCCCCACCAGGTGTTTCCACCCTTCCCTTGTGCCAGCAGGAGTAAGGACTGATCTGGTTGGAAACTTAACAATATGAAAAAAAGATTGATCCAGCTGCCTACATGGCCACACAGATACTAATTAGTATCTGACAAGAAAGGAGGGGGTGAAAAAGGCTGGAACTCCCCCTTTTTGTATAAGTTTGGTTGGCTGAAATATAAAGCTGAATAGGGTGTTCTTAGTATTGTGCTCCCAAATAAAATCATTAGCCTTATTTTTTGGAAATAAAGATGTCCTTTTTCCTTTCTGTGTGATGGTTAAGGTGACAGAAGGAACATAAAGTCATGAATCTGAGCAGTAAAGCATCATTGAAACACTGATTTTTTTAGTAAAGAAGTGTATTTTAATGCTGTTTGCAGTGTTCCTCACGCATGATTGTTATGCGTGTGAAGTAGCCTGAAAAGTAAATAACAACAAAATGGTTTGGTTTTTAGCTGCAAGAGATTTTCAGGAAAAAAAATGAGAAGAGAGAAAGAAAAGGAGATGAAGAAAAACGTGCAATGCTGGTAAGTGAAATTAGAATAGTTGCAGCTGGCAGTTGATTTGGTTCCTTTGATGTAGGACAAAATTGTGCATGTGTATATATTTCACTAATCACTGTCCATTTTTTTAAACAATAAATTCATTTAATTGAAATAATATGTATAACTATATAAAGAAGAAAATGTTTAGCTTAAACTGCAGTTATTGAAAAAATATACTTCAATTATCTATAGGAAAGAAAAATCAGTGTTTATATATTGTATTGCATGTTATGACAGTAGCATTGATTCCATTTGAAATCTATAAATGTAGGAAGAGTGAATAGTAATGACCCAGTGTTATTGTCTGTAAGAGTGAGAGATCTCTGCAGCAAGACCAAACTGTACTCCTGCTCTCGTAACTGGTGGAAACTGTTCATGGAAACATACTGATCCTGATGCTTGTTATTAACACAGAAATTTTTAAATGGCTGATTTTAATGAAGTTAGATTTTATATTAAAATTTAATTTTTTTACTAAATACTGTTTGACCAATGCAAAATTATTTTAGTTGTTTATGTTATGTGAATAGATTTTTGTGGAATATTAAATGCTCACTCTTATTAAATACCAAATTTGGATTTCATATGTGCCCAAGAAAGGTAAGTCTGAAACAGACAAGTCTGTGGTGGTTTGTCTGGAGGATGGCAGTGGTAGCAGGAATTTACTGTTGGACAAGTCAAAATTAGGGATAAGTCTCTGTCAAGCCCACAGCAGAAAAACACATGTGCAGTTGCTATTTGTATATTTATGGCAAAAAATTCCGTAAGATAAGAAACATTTTTACATATATGCAATGCTTCTCATAGTGCCCACTATCCTTTTGGGACCACAGATGCTTGATATCAGATCTTGATCTTTGTTCCTGAAACCACAGGAAGTTTGAATTTCAAGAATCAATACTTTACAAGCCTTCCCTGAGCATAAAAAGGATCTTTTCTGCTGCTCCAGAGAGTCCTGTCCTTCTCAACTTTCCAAAACTGTAGGTCACTTGTTGAATCTCTCACACACAGTTTATTCTGAACAAAGGAAACGTACACCCAAAAGAAGAGCTTTTGGAAAAAAGTAAAGATTATGAAATGGAACATTTCTGCTGGGCATAATCTCTGCAACTCTGTACTTCTCTTTTGAAAATGTAAAGAATGAGATTGAAAATAAACCATTTTTTCTTCATTGTCATTTTAAAAACAAACACAAAAAATCTAATAATATATAAAATTTACTTATCTTAACCTATTCTGTTGTCTTTTTTTTTTTTTTTTCCTTCTTTTGGCTTCATTCTGACATGTGATACTTGGCTTGGCCTGTTTTTTGCTGTATGTCAGCGTCTTCAACTTTATGGATATCATACTCCTACTAACAGTGTATGTACTCTAATTATTTTCAATTTATGCAGTCTTCACCGGTGAGGTGAAATAATGTGCTATAAGAAAATTTACTGTTTCTTGTATCTTTTTTGTCAAGTAAATGACTTCTGCTAGTCAGTAAGGATGTGATGGATCTTTACTTGCATCAGAGGTTGTGCCTGCTTGTTGCATGTATTCTGAAAGAGGCAAGCCTCCAGGAGGAAAGGTTGCTGTCTCTGTGTACATAAAATGAAGGAAACAATATTTTTAAGGGAAAGGACAAAGTATATCTTCAGAAATTATAGACTTGGTTTTAATTAATGTATGTAAATTAAGTCATCCTGCATGAGGCATATGATCCAGGTCTGTCTTGTCTCCGTGTGTATCATGTGAAGTAATAGTTAGGCAAATAAAAAGAAACCAGAAGAGAGCTTTTATGGTTTTGTGCTTCACTTACAGAATAAACAAGTAAGAAATTTCAGTGCTGAACTAGAATAAGTTTTTAGAGAAAATAGTCCCTGTATTACGTAGGTGATGGTAAAAATACATTCAATCATTTATTGAGGGGTGGGAGAGAGAAGCAGCAAGAGAGAGATCATCTGGGTTTTTTAAGGTCTTCACCCTCCCCTGATTAGTTTTTGGATCACAGCAGAAGTAAAACTGTTGGGAAAAAGGTTTGATATGATGTTAATATAAAAGAATGAAGCATTTTTCGGTATGATTATTGTGGTTTTCAAAGTGAGGGGAGGGAACCTAGGAGAATTAGTGATATTACAGTTTTAAAGTCTATTTCCGTATATAATCCTTCACAGGAAGGCACAGATTCATTTCCTGTGGAGCTGGCACATACAGTTTGGGGGGTATGGAGGAAGGAAGTCTGTTGAATGAAAAGGTGCCGTGGCACGCTGTAGGTGCTGCAGTTTTGGGACGGGAATGTAGTGGGAGATGTGAGGCCTTACACCTCAGTGGATTTTAGATCAGGCTTTAGTGCAGTGCAAGGGGCTGCCGTACAGGGGTTGCCATATTCCTCTGCTGCCTCCTGGTTTAAACCGAAGCCAAACTAGTAAGGCTTTCCTCCACATACAGTAGCTTTCAGGTTTAGTAAAAAAATCTCCTTCTGGTCCCCTCCAGCCGCATCCTAAGTCTGTACCAAGATCATGCCCACGTGTGCACCATCTTTTCCTGCCCTTCTACAACCTGAATGGAGGTCTCCACGCAAAGGAGACTCAGATGTACAGGAATTCACAGTATCCAGCAGATGCCCCAACCCCAGAATATTGATACTTTTCATTTCTATTTCTCCTACTGAAACAAGAATGATAGCAACCTTTTCAGTTTCCCTTGATGTCCTAGGGAGTTGAAGATACTCAAGACCAAGGAGCCCTGAAATGTCTGGGATAGCCCAAAGTGCTATGTGGGGCCCTTTTCCTCACTTCATCATTCCAAACAGTTCTAATTTTTTGGGAAGCGTTAAGGTCTATAAGCCATCGGGTGCATACAAGTGAAGTTCTAAATAGGTGAAATATTTTTGTCTTCTCATTTGCGTAGGTTAATTCTCTCAAGTCATGTTCTGGAGCATACTGCAGTTGTGTGTTAAGACTGCTTCAGCATGTATTGCATGAGTGCCCTTACTAGCCAAATGCCAAGCGGAACATGGTAATTACAATGAGATGCGTGTAAGGAAAATAAAATGTGCATGCCCAGAAATACAAATTCCATTAGCTAAAGTAAATCTCCAGTAACAGAACAAATTCAGTAAATACTTAGAATAGCTATATTACATTATTTGGTAGATAAAGGGTTGAGATGGTGTTTATACACGTGACCCAGTAAATAACAAAGGGGTAGGTAAATGTAAGAGGGAAACTGAAGCCTTAAGGACCTAATCCTGTATGCACTGAAGTAAACCAATATCTTTGTGTTTAGCAGTTCAGGACTGAGTGGAATTACATATATGAGAATACTGTGGCCACAGTGGAGGAACTCTTACTCCGAAATAAAAGAAAGATAAAACCAGAATTTTTCAAAACTGAAACAGAGTTAGGATATACTTTAAGCAAGGGTATAATTCCTGGTAGTTTGTCATGCTTCTTTAGTGACAGTTTACAGAAAGAGCTGAGTTGAACTGGTTAGGCAAGAAAGTCCATAATAGAACTTGTAGAAGCGGTACACAGGTTGAAAAAAGTTTTAAATTATTTAACATATTTCCTTCCAGCAAATATATTGTAGTGCTCTGCAGCCAGACACACTGCATATTTAATGTCTTCATGCATTTTTATCTTTTTTTTTAAAGTTACATACTGACTTACTGCTGAAATATTTTTTCTCTAGTACAAAGAGCATCATTTGTATACAGTGTCAATTTACATAATCATTGATATACAGAGACATTTTTATAAATATGTAAAATATAGTTGAAGTAAACTAATACAAGATGGCCCCATTACATTGAGAAGAGCCCTTCTTCACTCATGCAACTGTGTATCCCTGCTGGATGTACTGTTAGCATGTTGGAAGACCTGTTACCTGAGGAGATACTGTGCTACAGAACATTAAGGGAAAATAGAATAATAGAATTCTTACTATATTTCAACTGTTTGAAGAATTAAATTTATGTTTCTATGATTGACATAATGTGGAGTACATAGAGATAATAAACCTTCAACTCTGTGCAATGTTCTTTATGATAACAATACAGATTTACACATTGTACAACAGTCACATCAGTGTAAATCTAAGAATAGGACAGGCTGACTCAAAAAAAAAAAAAGTTTTGATTTGTAGTTAGAAGACTAAATGCATTGTGTCCGTCTTGCATGCCCAGATGGACGTAAGCGAGAAGCCCTGAACATAGACAAGTAGACGACCTTGTTTACATTGACTTCTGGAGGGAAATAGGAAAATTCATTCAGTTGCAATAACCCTAACCGAGTTCAGATAGCCACCTGCTCTCTTTAGCATCACCTCTCCTAGATTCTTGGGGGTGTGGGGTGGAGGAAGAAATGTATTTGGTAGATCTTCCAAGACTAATTGCAACATAAAGGAAGTCCTGTTTTAATAAGGGAGGATTTTTCAGGCTTCCAAATATGAAACATTTCAGAGGAAAAAGGTAAGCTGGAGGGATTTTGGGGAGATTACACACTTACTTGCTATTTAAACACGGTAAGTTTGATCATCAGATGTGCATAGCGTTCTCTTGATAAGTATGTTACAGTTGGAGTTGGACTTACTAGGCTTTTTTTTTTGCCTTTATTGTTGGAAGGATGTCATTCTGATTATTGGATGAAATTAATTTTATATAACAAAATGGATGGTAGCATTTCTATTTTGACCACTGGGAAAACAAATTTCATATAATAAAAATATAAATTAATGGGTTTTGGCAAAATGTTGGGAAAAATAACAGCAAAATGCTGAGTTTAGAGGACATTTTCACATGTAGTTTTAATATATATTTTCTCTAAATTATTTTTATTGGGAAAGTGGAGTCTGGTGATACTTTTGGCACAGCCAAGTTACGACTAATAAGCAAATAACTGTAATATACTAATGGTCCTTTGATTTACAAAGTGTCATGTAATTGGGTAGAAATTTCTCTGTGTAGAGCCATGCTTTTGAAGAACAGTTGGAAAAGATTTTGAAGTCTGTAAGCATATGTTTTATTGTTCTTTGGTTTTCAAACAATTGTGCTTCTTGAAACTTCTGCAGGTTCTTAAAACAGAAGGAGAGGACCTTGTCCCCAGAAGCTATTGGGATACTTTGAGGCGTAGCACAAGCCAAGCACTCTTTTCGGACCTTGCGGAGGTATAAGCCAACCTCTGTCTCTGGTCCATAAACAGACTACTATTTTCATTTATTTCTGTTCTGTTTCTTTTCCTGTTTTATGCACTTTGTTTCTTTTCTTCCTTTTATTTATTGGTTTTTTAAACCCAGAAGTTCTCAGATGAAATTGATTTGGTACCATGCAGTGCGATAATTCAGAGTTGTCATTTCCAAGTATAAGCTACATTTTGAAAGAGTTAAAAGATTGAGTCCTCTTCAGTCCTTACTGTAAAAAAAAAACGTTTTCTGACACTAGCAGTGACAGTATTTCACAGTTAGAGAAATAAGTCAGGAAACATTTGTCATTTAGACTTCGTCCAGTGATGGGACAATTTTAATGCGAGTTGCAGCCCTTTAAGCTTTTAATGTTTAGGTCCTTAATGTGCTTTTTCTGTATGTTACCAAAGCTTATCTTCACAAAAACAGTATCACGCAAAGATTGGTTTAATTGTTCAGTTGAACTGGAAATGTTTTAAGGTAACGACAGCAGTCTGTGAGTATTTCACAATCCTTACGGAGGACTAGCAGTATCACTGTGCTGTCAAATTAATTTCCATAGTTGTTTAGATTCTAATCAGATTCTTGTTTCATGATACACTTGCAGCTAATTGGGTAAGATATTTCTTAGTACTGAACATTTAAGAGGGTTCGAAAACTAGATCATTAAGGCCTTTCTGTGCCCCATACAGTGAGGGTGATTGCTCTGCTCTCTGGTGGTATTAAAGGATACACAGCAACTCCCCACTGACTCTCTGGTCTCAATTCCCATGCTTCATAAGCAGGATCATAATGAGAAAAGAACATGGAACTGAAACGGACCTGAAGGGTAAAACAATCTTCTTCTTTGCTTCATAAGCAATGTGTGCTCCATATTAAAAGTAATTAGTGTTTTGTCCCTGCTGTTCCTCTGCAGAAGCTATTGAATAACCTGAGAACTTGGACTTTTTCTAATTTCCAGGCTAAATTTACTCATAGTCCCTTTATACCAGTGTGGTGTCCCTTAATTTTCATAGGCTTTTTCTTCCTTAGTGTTAATCTTTTTGCTCATGGCTGCATTTATAAATGCAGTCATCGCCCATAGTTTTAATTACCATAGGCTAAACAAAACAAGGTCTTTGATTTTTCTCTTAAGGTAGAACCTGCATTTCCCAAGTATCAAACAGGTCTTCTCAGTACCTCTCTCGGCTTGAGTTCATTTGCCTAGGGACAGAAGTAAGGATTAGGCCAATATTTATAGCAATATTCTTAATAATCATGCGTTCATAGTAATCTTGCAACAGAGCAGTATACCCAGCCTTTCTTTCCTTGTTTCTAAACTGAAGAGCTCCTGAGCTGTTAGTCCACTTGTTAGACCTTGTTTATTGCACCAAATTTTTTTAAAACCTAGAACATCAGTGTTCCCGTCTAGCCAGCTACGGGAGACTCAGAGGGGAGAGACAGTACCTCTCATTGCAGTGACTATTTGAGGAGCTTGGGCACTGAGCTGTCTGAATGAACTGCTGTCTTCACCTGCAGTTAGTTGGCATGAATTCAGTCCCAAGGATAGATAGACTTAAGCTTGTTGATTTCTACATGCCTTTAATTTGAAGAGAGAAGATTTTTTACGACTGATGCCTTCAGCCCGGTGTCTGTAACCTACAGTTTAATTGAAGCTAAACAGCAGCTGTATTAAATATTGATTTAAATTGTCTGTAAAACGTATAAAAAGTCTCTCTGCTCACTTCTAATTCATTTTATGATAAAAAAACCCTCTATACCCTTCATCTGCTCCACTGAGAATTTCCCACTTCTCACCATAATCATTTTTATCTCACTTGGCTTAAGTTTGAGCCGGCTGGCTTTCATCTGTGCGCTTATCTCTCCCAGATAGTCTCACATCTGAATGATGTTGTAGCCACTGTACTAAGAAAGTGGCATAAAGCTTGGTGACACTGGAGTCTGTGTTGTTTTGTAGCCTTTTGAGAAGGCCTTGTGTAAGTTGAAAAGGAGAGTAAATAAGGTTCGTTGTTATGAGAATCAACTTACAAGGTCTCTTTGGGGGGAAAAGAAGTTATTCATCACAGCCAGTTTCTTTCTAGGACAGTTTACAGTATTGTTTCTGCTATTCCTTATTTAAAGCTGCTACACCATCCT
This sequence comes from Eurypyga helias, assembly GCF_000690775.1. Lineage (NCBI taxonomy): Eukaryota > Metazoa > Chordata > Aves > Eurypygiformes > Eurypygidae > Eurypyga > Eurypyga helias. The sequence goes on from NW_010248652.1 coordinate 30,623, forward strand.
TTTGGAATATTTACCACTGAGTTCAATTTGTGGGTTTATTCTTAAATTACTAAATGAAACAGGAGATCGGTAGGGTTGTTATCACTATTGAAAAACCAAGGACTTGCAGTAAGAGGCTCTTACTAACCCAAAGCATAATATACATCATTTTCAGAATGCGTTGCTGCAAGTGGACCATCACTCATGAGTTTAACTTTTACTCAACCTTCTTTAATAAAAAGCTTAAAATTAATGTTGCAGAATATTTAAAAAAAAAAAAAACATATTTACTGCTCTTCAGGTTAGGAAATCGAGAGGAAAGATGTTGCCATTGCACAGCAAGCCACTAATGTGATGAAACACTTGTCTCTCCTACTTGTCTCTTTACCTGTATTTGTACTGCAGTTAGTGTAAAAGTAAAGAGAATTTGTAAGACTTCAAAATAAAGTCTCATATTTGTATATATGGAAACAGGTGTCGTCATTGCATTCTCGCTGATCTAAACCACAAAATTCATTTTATTATGAACAATAAATAATAGCTTTAAATTATTAAGGCCTTTGTTTTTACCCCTTAAGAGACAGAATTTATATAACGATCTCCCTGCAGGAGCAGCACAGGAGTGGTTTTCAGTTGCCTGCAGTTCTGCAGAGAAGCATGCTGGGTTGAGTTTCTGGGGTGAGGTTTTTGTTTAGGAGTTTTTCATTTAGTCGGGCTGACCAAATGGGAATTGTGAAAAGACTTACAGATTGTATTTTTTTAAATGGTTCTTTAGATATGGATGAATGCAACCTAAGTCTAAGGTTTTGAAATGTTTTTGCAAGATGAAAGGCTGTAATTTAACATTTGATATCTTTTCAGTGTACTTGAGGGAAATTGTTTGAATGTGCTTAGGGATTTAATTGCTTAAAAGACATAAGAAATCAGGGTATCTGCATTTCAGTATATTGTGTCCCGTAGTCGAGGGCAACAATATTAAAAGACAAATAGTGATTACTTTTCTGAATTAGTTTGCTCACTCGAAGAGAAGAGCTGTCTTAATTGAAGGACATGAAATATCTCCCTACCTATGTATACGCTATGTCGTCTTATTTCTCCCTGGAGAAGAATATGAGAATAAAGAGGAAGCTAGAGGACATGAAATACAATCTTGAGAATTCTAAGCTGATTATACTGAAGTACAGAAAAGACTCTGTCATTACTTTGGTTCTTGGATGTTGAAAGGAAAGGTTTTGTGTTGTTACTGCCTCACGTTTTTCCTTGTTGTTGATACATAAATACTCTTAGTGGATATTGCATTTTACATTTTTTTCCAATCAATATGTAAATTTAAAAATACAGGCTATTTCAGAGAATGTAGATATTAAATGGTTTTTCATGGTATGTGATGTTCAACTACTGCAAACTGTTCAAAAGTTCTTCATAGTTTCTTCATTTAGAGTTTCTCCATCTGTTACAATTTTATAGCCTCTTCAGTTAGGAAATAAAGTCAGACTTAAAGGACTCTGAGTGCAGCTTGCAGGTGTGAGTATGCAGGTCTTTATAGATCTGCATAAACAGTTTTCTGTACTTACAGTAAATCCCACAGGTTTATAATCTATCATTATGGAGATAAACTAGTACTGTTACATCTTCCACATACTCACTAGGTTTCTATACTGTGTTCCTGCTTTAACGATAGAGTTAGCAGGCACACTTCCACAAAAAGACGGTGGTGTTGATGGGTGGTAGCTTGCCTAGGAGGAGTGGAGACTACTGGCTCCCGCTCTATGCTTTTTGCTAGATCTTGCCTTTTAAGAAAAATGAGAGCTCAGGCAGAAGGTTCTCCCTAGGCAGGTGCATCAAGGAGACTAAATATATTACATTTTGAATCTTAAATGTTGACAGATGCATCTTAATGCCGGAAGGACTTTGCCATGGTAGAATACTATGGCTCATTTAAGAGCCTTCTGTTAGTGAATTATTTTTTTAGCTCTTTGGTATATCAAGACTTTTTTGTCAAAGGAAAAATCAAAGCACATACGTGACTGTTAAGGGCAATGAATATGTAGTAAAAAAGTGGAATGTTGCACAGTGACTCTACACAGGTGATAGTTACTTCTGTTTATATGTGTGTCTTCCTATTTATAACTCTTGTTGTTAGAAAAGGTTTTAGTTTTAGTATTAAAAAGTAATAAGTACATGTTCAAAAAAGTATTAGTACATGTTCAAAGATTCCTGTTTACAGAGATCATGTACTGGGTAGGTGAGGAACATTCTTAGGAGAATGAGTCTAAATATTACTTCATTATTTCAAAATTTCTTACAAGTTTGTTGTTTAAAATAGATTTGGGCAATAATATTTAAGCTGTAGGCACCTGCTACTTATAGAAAAGACTCCTATGAAGTACACCTGACTGATGCAGCTGGTTTTGGAATACAAATACAAAAATATGAAGCAACTTCCTTGAATTTCTTTGTAGTTGCATAGTAGAAAGGAAAGGAGATTGTATACAAAGGGAGTCTTTTTATGATTTACCTCAACTGACTCAACATTTTTTTTTTTCCTCAAGAGTTTCTGGTTTTATTTTTCATGTTTTCCCCCTTCATTACAGCTTCCTTTATATTATATTGTTGTTTTACGTGTTTTCTACTAAATGCAGTTAACAGCCTAATGCTATTTTGCATGAAAGTAGCATGACTAAATTAATTTGTTTTTAATACTAAAATCTTTTTTTAAGGCTGAACAGAAAACACAAACTCTTTTAATAGATAGTTCTATTGTGATGATTCTCAGATTATACTCTGTAACTGATCCATTCGTGGCCTTTAATTTTTTTTATTCTGATATTTAAGCGTGCTGATGATATTTCAAGCTCACTGTCAGATACCACATTGCTTGTACACTTTTTTGGCAAGAAAGGAAAAGCTGAACTGAACTTTGAAGATTTTTATAGGTAAGTCTCAACATTAATAATTCCTTGTAAAAAAATACTTGCATGCTTGTTCTAATTAACGTGTGTTATGTTACTATCCACATAGTCTATGTAGACATGTATATAAAGTTTATGTTCCCTTTGTGTGTGTGATATATACAAAAACCAAAATAAAGCAATAAGTAGACCAACCATAAAAAGTCCTGTATTAATTCCGCTGCATTTGCAAATTTGGTAGCACTTGGGGGCATAGTTGGTTTGGGGTAGAGGGCTTGTACCCCAACCTCGTCCTTATGTAGGAATTTTTTTCTTGGGTTTGGATTATATTTATTTGCCAGAGGTTTAAGAAAAACTTTGCGTCTCTGCTCTTTGGGACATATTTAAAGGTTTTTCTGAGGATACTGTGTGAGCATCTTAGAACAGGCTTCTTCTGGGAAAAAATGTAAACACAGTGGAAGCTATTGGCTTTATTATTATGCTAGTTAAAATAGTATTTAAAAATATAGGGAGACTGCCATAAAACTCTTTCTGTGTGACTGAAAGAGATGTGTTTGGTTATTGTTTCCTCAGTAAATGCTCCCATTGCCTATTGCCCTTCTCCTTAACTCTCAGCTGTGTGTTCTTATCAATCAGACATTTGCAAAATATTCTGCCTTAAAATTATGTCACGAAAAATCTTCAGTATTGCACATAATATAAAAACAGTGTCATCAAATGGAATCATGATGTGAGTTCAAAACAAAAGCCAGAAAAGAAGGTACTTTTTCAAAAGGCATCTAGTTAAAATGTCTGTCTATTGCTGTAAGATGTTGTGAATGCTGAAGAGGTCACAGCGTAGGAGACGCATTCATGAAGGAGGGATCCATCAAGTTTTATTCAACGCTGCTTTACCAGCTCAAAAAATCATTAAACTGTGGATTGACGAGGGAAATACTATTGTATGTTTACCTTGCGCTTATGCTTTAGATTACACTTTAGATTTTACGCTTACGTCCTTTAGATTTGAGCTCCTCAGAGTTCTTACAAGTCAAGTTGTGTATCAGGAAGGAGTGTTTCAGGCAATGTCTACAGGAGGGAACTCTTGGGAACCTGTAACAGGGAAGTGTTACCGGTTACGGTTGACCACCAGATGAACATGAGCTCCCAGGGCAGTCCTGGGACCAGAGAGCTAATTTCATCCTTGGCTGTATAAGTAAGACATTAAGTAGAGTTAGGGAACTTGGATTTCCATTTTATATATAGCTGGGTTTATACTTTATCCAGTTTTGGTGTCCAGAATTTACTAAATATGTTGTTAATTTGGGAAGAGTTTACATAACTATCATAAGAATAGTAAAGTATTTTTAAAAAGTTTAATAACTATATGGGGAGTAAATTTTGGGAATTCATTTAGCACCATGATGGAATTTTCAGTCTGTCATGTAGAAATAAAGATCAGTGACCCACTGAAGAAGAAAATTAAGCACACACAAACCAGAAGTAAACTGGAAATGTATTAAGTCACTTTTACTAAGACACTTGATCTTTGAATTACAGTTGTTGTATTGATTAGAAAATATGTCAACACAGGTAAGGGACTTACCAAATTTACCATCAGTCCTATGAAAAGGGAACTGATTTGTGTAATGGTATTTGGCTTTATATGCTGCAAGGCTTTTAAGGACATGAATAGTAGAAATGTAAAATCTTACTATTTCTTCGTGTTTGTGTTTTAGATTTATGGATAACCTACAAACTGAGGTTCTAGAGATAGAATTCCTTTCCTACTCTAATGGAATGAACACCATCAGCGAGGAAGACTTTGCCCATATTCTTTTGAGGTATACAAACGTGGAAAATACATCAAGTTACTTGGAGAACATGCGCTGCAGGATTCCTGAAGAAAAGGTAATCATTATTTAGGTAGGACAGCAGTGGGCCACAGCAGCCAGTCCCAGTGTCATCAAAATGAAACCACAACCTTGTTGGACGGAGTGAGATTCTGTCACTAAATTAATTAGTGCCAGGATTTTATTCTGATCATAAGCTGCGTGTCTCGTTTTTCATATTACCTGCTGAATAAAAAGTAGAAAAGTAAATAGCACAGAATCATGTTCCACAGGATTTAACCAGTAGTATTTTTTCAGTTTAGATAACAAAGCTTTGTTTTACATGGAAATTCAGTTTAAACAGCAAAACCCATAAGATTTCAACAATGTTCTAGCAATGAAGCATTAAAAACCCAACTTCTTTCTTCTCTTGCGCTGCCACTGGAATAGCACCTCTTCAGAAATAACATCGACACCCTTTATCTCCGTATTTTATAGTCTTAATAAAGGATCATCATTATTGGTGGGTATGTGGTTCTTATTAATGGCTGAAGAGATAGAAAAGATAATAAAAACAGTAAGGGCCATGAGGTAGATAGTCCTTTATTTGTTTAACTGCAGATGCGTTGTCGGAAGTGTATCTGAGAGAAATATAGTGGCAGCTGTGCATCGATGGTCATCGATAGGATAATCTTAAACGTAGATGTTTTGGATACACTCCTTTTGTTTGTGTTTACAGAAGGAGAACACATTAATCTGTCCTAAAAACCCAGCTCTTTAAACAGCTATATATTTTTGCAGTATTGATAGCAGAGCTTGTGAAGAAAAGTAAGAAATTGGTTTGTACAGTTTTTTGGTTTTCTTTATTTAAGAAATTACATTGTAGTTTCAGTCTACAGAGTAAGATCAGTCAGCTGACCTGATAGAAAACACTCCAAAAATGAACAGTTTTCTGTTCAAATACTGGGATTATCTGATTCTCCCTGTGGTTGTGCAGCAGTTAGATCCACTGGGAGAGAAATACTTCTGGGGAGTGGAAAGGGAAAGCAGGGCTGTCTCTTTTGCACTAGATTAGGTGTAAGATGAAGCGTTGCGATTGGGATCAGAGTTTCTGCTCACTGACCCTGTTGGAGTTCCTGTTCTGGTTACTGAGCCGCTCCGTTCTAAAGATCTGTGTGGCTTTCAGTATTCAATCCAAGAGAAATGGTACAAAGCTCTTTTTGCATGGTTCCCAGATGTTTTTTGTTTAGGGTGAAATGTATATAGAAGTTTGAAAAAAAAATCGCTTTGGGGCTTGTATAACAACGCTACGAGTATCGCTTGGGTAACTGAAAAATAGTGACAATTGTAGGTACAGAGAAATACTTCTTGACATGGCAACGGTGAAGTTTATTGAGTAAATATGAATACAGACACTTTCTTTTAAACACAAGGAAGTATTCTTTGAAGTTCATCTCTAAGTCTTCAATGCACTCTT
>NW_010248652.1:36815-56501 GCF_000690775.1 Eurypyga helias
TACTCTTCTGATCTTTAATGGGACCATCAGCTAAGGAAAAATTCCATGTAGAAAACTGTGTCAGTCAGTTACATGTTTGCTTATGCTGTGTTCTGGGAATGTACAGACACTTGACCAGTGCCATGTGTCTGTGTGTCATATGCTATACCTCCATGAAGCAAAACAAGGCATTGCCATTTTCCGTAGCTCTATACCACTGGCGTGGTAAATGTGCTGTCGGTGCAGTGGAAAAAGCAAATCCCTGTGACATCTCTTGCGCTGGCCACAGACTTCTGAGGCTCGACAAACCCTGAAATACTTGATACCTTGGAGTTTCAGCTGAGGAGACCTAGGTGTCTAAATCTGGATATGTGGATGAAAAGCTGGACATGAGCCGGCAGTGTGCACTGGCAGCCCAGAAAGCCAACCGTATCCTGGGCTGTATCAGGAGAAGTGTGGCCAGCAGGTCGATGGAGGTGATTCTGCCCCTGTACTCTGCTGTCGTGAGACCCCACCTGGAGTGCTGCATCCAGCTGTGAAGCCCCCAACATCAGAAGGATATAGACTGGTTGGAGTGAGTCCAGAAGAGGCCACGAAGATGCTCCGAGGGCTGGAGCCCCTCTGCTATGGGGACAGGCTGGGAGAGTTGGGCTTGTTCAGCCTGGAGAAGAGAAGGCTCTGGGGAGACCTTCTAGCACCTTCCACTACCTGAAGGGGCTACAAGGAAGCTGGGGGGGACTTTTTACAAGGGCCTGTAGTGACAGGACAAGGGGTAACGGGTTTAAATTGAAAGCAGGGAAGTTTAGATTGGATATCAGGAAGAAGTGCTTCCTGGAGAGGGTGCTGAGGCACTGGCACAGGTTGCCCAGAGAAGCTGTGGATGCCCCATCCCTGGAAGTGTTCAAGGCCAGGCTGGATGAGGCTTTGAGCAACCTGGTCTAGTGGAAGGTGTCCCTGCCCATGGCAGGGGGGTTGGAACTGGATGGTCTTTAAGGTCCCTTCCAACCCAAACCATTCCATGATTCTGTGTAAAAACCTCACCTTAGAGTACAGATCTTAAGTTAGATCATAACATGTATTTATGAATTAATTCAGTGTTTATGCATGCCCTCACAAATATGTAATAGCAGTTTGCAGGTTTTCAGTGGTAAACATACCCCAATATCCATACAAACCTAGACTCTTACTCTCAAAATTAGCGGCTGTACTGTAATAATCCTTGAATTCTTAAAGATTGCCTTGAGCAATGGAACAATATTTTTGACTGCTTTTTGTGTGGCAACTGCTATCTCTTGCAGTGGCAAAGAGGACAGACATGTTGCATTCCTTGGGAGACTCCAATTCTTTATTGACTTTTGTTACAAATCTCTATTTTTTTCAGTGGGCGTAGTATCTATTCATAAATGAAGTAGATATATGTAACTGCAACATTTATTTACTCAGTTGTCATCACTACTGATAATTCTTACAGTATATACTGTTCTTTTATTTTTTAGGGTATCACATTTGAGGAGTTCAGGTCATTTTTCCAATTCTTGAACAACCTAGAAGACTTTACAATTGCAATGCAAATGTATAATTTTGCAAGTCGTTCCATAGGTCAAGGTAAGTATTTCTATTTTTATAAAAATCTGTTGGTAAAGATACAGAACTGTTGGCAAAAAATATAAAAATATTCTGTAATTCCTAGTTTGTAGTTTTAATGTCTCAGGGAGAAGGCTAAAAAGGCTAGGACCCCAGCTTTGAGAGGTGAAGGCTCGGTCATACCCTAAGAGGTATGGAGCTTTACAATGTCCTGTAAGTGGCGGATAAGCTGAATGCGGAATAGTTGGTCACCAAATCCTACAATACAAGAGTTAAGAGATGAGTTTAAAGCACACAGAAGCATTTATTTACACAGTGGGTGTCTGCAGTCTGGCCTTCTGCAAAGGTGGTAGAAGCGTCAGAAGAGGGATTAGACAGAATTTTGAACAAATCGGTAAGTGGGTGCTGAAAGAACTAGGCAGGTACGTAGTGTCCGAAGTCCTTCACGCAGCAGATGCTTGGGGCGTGTGAGGTGAAGGATACGTGAAGTGGTCAGACTTGTGTGCTCTCCTCAGGCAGCATCTTCATCGGTCTGACACGGTAATACCAGCACAGTCCCACCCCGTGTGGCCTTTCCAAAGGAGTATATACTGTTTTGTCTGTGCTCTATGGCTTAGGGTCTGTTCTGTGTCAAGTAAGTAGGTGCAGTCAGTATATATGTAGCATAGGTTTAATTATAAAATCATTTTCTAATTTAGTTCTTACACATAGTATAATTTTGTTACTACAAATAGTGTAGTATGGGGACTGTTATCTTTTGTGTAAAATAATTGATACCAATTAAGCAGCAACATTTTACACCAGTTGAGAACTACTTGGTTTATACTGTTAAATTCAATCCCCATTTTCACGTTTTCATATTTTTTCATTGTTTAAATGCGAAAACTTAATTTAAAATTTTACTTGTATTTTGTAATACGTTGCTCACAAAATAGGGTTAATGTGTTTTATTTTTTCTTCTGATGTTCTCTTTATGCAGATGAATTCAAACGTGCTGTGTATGTAGCCACAGGCGTGAAGCTTTCACCGCATTTGGTGAACACAGTGTTCAAGATTTTTGATGTTGACAGAGATGACCAGTTGAGTTATAAAGAGTTTATCGGCATTATGAAAGACAGACTCAATCGAGGGTTTAGGGTAAGGATTCCCATTTTTACAGTTCTATTAGTTGACTTCACCACTTATCGCTAGTTACTGTAGCACCAGTAGGTTGCAAACCGACAGTGCATATGTTTAAAGACATGTGTTTTACAGAAATCCTGAAGCAGTCTCTGAGAGAAATTCCTTCTTAAATTCTTGATTTTCTATTAGAAAGCAATACATAGCAGACATAATGTACCTTCATAGTACACAAACCAAAATAGAGATGAAAAATCCTCTGCATACTGTCATTCCTTCTGTATTGTATGACTGATAGATCAGCATTAAGAATTTTAACAAGGATAGCAATTATGTCTGGGTTGTTTGCAGGAAAAGAGATGTTTTTTTCTCTCAAATTCAGGCAGTTTAGTTACAGGTCAACCACTGGCTCTTCTAAAACATGATTTAAAACACCAAGTGTCAATAGTGACTGTTGGGAAGAGTTGCAGCCGAAGATAGTTTTAATTCTCAAATAAAGAATTAATGAGGTGGTGCTGAACAATGCTATATTTTAGTTCAAAGTTGCTTTTGATAATTTAACCCTGTATCTAATATATTAAATTACAAGAAGCTAGAGGGCAGGAAATTACTTGCAGAAAATCTTCATAGGGAACAAGCTTGTAAGTCACACCTTGCCTTTTAGGTGACTGTACGGGTCTTGCTGCCCTCTTCAGGTCCCGTGTAGTACAGGGAAACCTTATAGTAGCAGAAATATTTTTAATTAGACTGTGATCAATAAACATCACAGTTTTTTCTTCATATGACAGGTGTTAACATTTTTAACTAAAAGTAAAATGGTGTTCTTAACGACAACCTAATCCCTTAGACATAGATCTTAAGCTGCATTATGGTTCCAAAATTCACATTTCAGTATGTTACCTCTGTAATGTAATTTTAGTCATTTGTAGTCAGCTTCCTAAACATAATTTTAGACCTTTCTGTGAAGTGGTGTTGAGTCTGACAGTTTGCTTGTTATTTTTGTAATATTATGATCAGAGGTAAAATGTGGATAACAACCACTGCATTTGCTTGTTGGTCCTCAATTCCTTCTATTATGGTGTGGGAACAATGATTGTTTCATAACCGTTTCAAGATGTTCACCACTGTGTTCTAATTGTTTACTAAATGTAAGTGTGCAGTGTATGTGAATTTAACCCGAAAACAGTCTGCTTACAAAGTAATTCTTGTAAACGTATTACATGTTTCTATTTCACAAAATGCATGACAGAAATCACATATAATCCTTAAGAATCTATGTTGTCCAACACTCTTCAGCCTTATGCATGTAGCTTTCTTTTGCGTAAGCCACTATAAAATACTCCATTGGACTGTAAAAGAAGTGTAAAGGATAGCCAAGGATATTCAGAAGAATAACACCATCTTTCATAAATGATATGTCTAATTTTAATTAGATATGAGATACCTCCTGGATTGAATCAGAGATGGTCGTGATTTGGTCCTGTAAGTCAGTCATATTCAGCCTACATGCAGGCTTTTTAGACTATTCAGAAAACTGGCATTCTCTTCACTAATCAGTAGTATTCCAAGATAACTATGGTACCAAACTTAGGAATTACAGTTTGCAGTAAGTTTCTGTAAGTGTCACACAACCCTGATTTTTCCAAGAGTGGGTAATAGTAAAAACTCTGCAAAAATTTACCTTTTCCGTTTCATAAACAACCCCCCAACCACCCCAGTCTTGGTTTAGAACGAAAAGAAGAAGACACGCAAGAACCTTTTGCCCAGAGGACATGGGACGAAAGTGGCATTAGTAGCTTCCTGCTGCGTGTACATTAAAAGATTTTAGTGTGGCTAGAACAAGTACAAGTTTACCCTCTTGCTCATGTGGAGGGCTCAAATGTTGTCTTGTGCTAAATCAAAACTAACAAATCACTCACTTTTTCTTCGTTAAGAACTGTGTTTCAAATCCATATTAAGATTTGGTCAGTTCCATTGTATGGATAAAAGAACATTAAAGCTTCTGCTTATGCTGGTTTTTGTAGCAATATGGACATTTTGGCTGTGAGAAATTTGAACTTTTTTATACAGTTTATGATGTTGTGTCCTACAATTAATGTCTGCCCAAATCAATGTAGCCTCTGCTCATCACTCTACAAACATCTAAAAATAACAGATTGAAATAGGCCTATGATTTGAAGCACGATTTTACTGTCAACATCTCACACTTAGTAATTCAACCTTTTTAAAAGTCGTTTTACTAAAATGTTTGCCCAGAAGAATCTTGAGGGCATCACAGAGCTTGGTACGAGGACCATGTATGTTAGAAAAGGGCATTTTTTACTTATATAGTGACTAAAGCAAAGAGTTACACAAGTCCAATGAAACTGGAGTTTTGAAAGGTCCATCAGTACCTACCAGCTTTGTCCTGTTTTAAAAGCTTAGCTATAAATTTACAAACTTGAGGAAGGTCAGGTGCTTCCTCTTATAGGAACATACTAAATATTCATTTTAACATGTATTTTAGATATGTTTTTGGAAAAGTAAATGTCTTAAAGAGTTTATCAAGAGAAATTTCTTTCTTTCTGGAGTATAGTATTATAACGGGAAACCTGGTTTTGGTTTTAGTAGTTTGAAACCAACTATGGTATGTTAAGCTGCCATCAAGTGGTCAATCAGAGTATTGCCCTGAATTTATCAAAAGGCACACAGGCACGAGGAGCTTTCCTTTTGCTTGCTGTTTGGCTTAAAATAGTTATTTCCTTTTTTTTTTAATTTAAAAATATATAAGAAGATTCCGTTTCCCTCATAAATTCCATTTCTAAACTGACATATTTGGAGCTTAATGAGTAAGCGATAAACATTTTACCTAGCACATGCTATACTGTATCTTCTAGCTATTCGTCACTTAAAGCCATTTTTTTGTATTTTCATGATGCCGTTGTCTTATGCTTACCTCTGGCTGCTCACATGTTGTCTGCATCTGTGCACTTCTCCATCTTCTGCTCCACAGGGCTACAAACCTATACAGAGGTATACCACTTTCAAATCCTGCGTGAGGAAGGAGCTCTATAGCAGATGAACGACGGTATGTGTGAGCCGCCCAGTCCGAGTGTGCTGGCATGCTTGCAGGCGTGGCTGGATGTTAAACTGTCGCTGCTTTGTTGCCTGTTCCGAAATTCAGGAATAGGTGACCTGGCTGTAAGCAATGTGCTAGCTCAAAGCATCCTGTTGTATTTTTGACTGAAGCAATAGCATCTTACTGTGGAGTTGGCAATGACTGACTCACACTGTCACTTGTTTGTAAGCCAGCTGCGATTTTGTACTGTGTTTGAAACTAGGACAAGTATTCTTTCATAGTTGCTGTTGCTGTTTTCTGTCTGTCCTGTGACCACTTTTCAAATAATGTCTCGGATACCTATAGCTAAAAAGTATTTACTAATGAAGACTGTGGAGGCAGGATTTTCTTCCCGAGAGACTGTTAGTAACTTGATTCTACTTTGATTTAAACAGTTACAATTTTGAAAGCAATAATGTGGTTTGGGCTGGATTAATACTGTACCAGTGTTTTTCAAAAACCGGCACTGTGCCGACACACAACCATCATAGCTGTTCCTGGGTATCCACTACATAAATACTCGTTACAGTATGCAGTTACACGAAAACCCACAGTATAATGGAAAAACTGGGGTGTGAATATTCTGTAGCCAGCTGTATCCTGGGCTGCATCAGGAGAAGTGTGGCCAGCAGGTCAGCAGGAGGGGAGTCTCCCCCTCTGCTCTGCTCTCGTGAGACCCCACCTGGAGTCCTGCGTTCAGCTGTGGAGCCCCCAGCATCAGAAGCACATAGACTGGTTGGAACGAGTCCAGAGGAGGCCACGGAGATGCTCTGAGGGCTGGAGCCCCTCTGCTATGGGGACAGGCTGGGAGAGTTGGACTTGTTCAGCCTGGAGAAGAGAAGGCTCCAGGGAGACCTTATAGCCCCTTCCAGTGCCTGAAGGGGCTACAAGGAAGCTGGGGGGGACTTTTTACAAGGGCCTGTAGTGACAGGACAAGGGGTAACGGGTTTAAATTGAAAGCAGGGAAGTTTAGATTGGATATCAGGAAGAAGTTCTTCCTGGAGAGGGTGGGGAGGCACTGGAACAGGTTACCCGCCCAGAGAAGCTGTGGATCCCTGGAAGTGTTCAAGGCCAGGCTGGATGAGGCTTTGAGCAACCTGGTCTAGTGGAAGGTGTCCCTGCCCATGGCAGGGGGGTTGGAACTGGATGGTGTTTAAGGTCCCTTCTAACCCAAACCATTCTGTGATAGCAAAACTGTCACATGGCGGGCGCAGCAGAAATGTGTTAGTAGACGTTTCTCACATATAGTTGGAGTTTGCTCCTTTGCAATTTAAGGTTTTGGTGCCAGCCCTTTTTTCATGACTATATTAACACTTTGCAGTAGTTGCTTTGAAGGCTGTTAGCAGCTAATGTATGTCCCAGATGTGTTATTTTGCAGTGGGGAGGAACACAGAGATGCACACCATGACAAACAAGGCCCCACAGCCAGTGGTGTGGTGTGAGTGGACCCTGTGGAGTAGCCAGCACATCTCATGCTCCTGAGCCAGGAGGGTTTGACTGTCATTCCTCCTCTGTTTTTAATTCTGAGAGACAATATTAAGCTGAGATTTCTTGTTGAATAACCATCTTTGTGGTTATTCTACAGATGCCTCCGTATGTCAGCATATTGGCATCTGACCTTCAGAATCCTCCCCTTACCTCTCCTGCCTCTCAGAGCACTTGGATGCCAGTGAGCGTGTTGGGCCACTGGTTTAAATCTTTCTTCCCTAACTGAAACAGCAAGGCAGGAATGTAGGTACACTAAGCAGAAGTTTCTTGGATCCGGTTTATTTGAGGTGATGGTTGGCTTCTAACACTGCCAAAAGTGTAAGTCTGTAAGGATGAGAGGTGGGCTCTGTCTACTCAGGCTGGTAGGAGCCAGCTCACCGGTCCCACTGGTGTTTTTCTTCTGTAAATCCCTGTGCAAGATGGGTAAAGTAGAGGGAATATACTGAGGCAGTTGACATATTCCTGGGGTACAGCATGTCAGGTATCCCAGATTGTGTTCTTTGGGATTCTTCATACCATTTTTTTTTCAGTGAAGTGTCACATCTTTTGAACGGGCTGGTTCTTCCAAATTCAGCAGTGAAGAGAGTTTGGGGCACGTCCGGTCTTATGCAGCTGATTTGTCCTCCTAGAAAGAAGACAAGAGTTCTGTTTGATTTGCATATGCTCTAGTCTTCTAAAATTCAGCATCCATAGGATTATTTCTTTATTATTTTGATTAACTATTAACATTTTTTAAATTATTCTTCCTCTTTATAAGTATGACCCACACACTGAAGCATTGTACTAATATGTGATGAACAGAGAAAGAAACTTGATTTTAACAGAACATCTGGTTTTTCCATCTAATTAATGGGAAGGTTAAATGGCTAATTACATAGTTAAAACTACATTTCAGTAATCCAACTCACCAGTCACATCATGGCTTTGTATTAATTTTATGTAATTTCAGCTCTTGAAACTTGAGGATCTTCCTTTCTCCCTTTCCTATGCCTTTTTAAAAATCAGTCTTTTAGGAGTGGTTTGTCTTTTTGTCCACACTAATTCTGCCACAGCCTACATTGTAATTGCATGTTAAGTACTGGTCAAACTGTAAAATTTTCAAGATAAGAATCAGTTTTCCACAAGAAAACTGGCAAAATGTTACACAGTCACAAAGCTTTCATACTAATTTTGGTGAAGGGTATGTGACCAACTGGAACAAAATGCAGTATGACACAGGAGAATCTAGTGTCTAATACTCAAGGCAAATAAGGTGAGCGTGGCGTGACAAAGGGAGAAATTGTGGTAAAAGCATCAGGCATATACCTGGACGCCTTAACAGAGAGCTGAACTCAGGCAATAAAATCATTCATTAATCTGTCGAGATGGAGTAAACGGGGGAAAAAAAATACAGTGCAGATATATAAAGGGAGATTTTTCTTCACTCTGTATAAAGTCATTCTCAGGAAGATAAATTGAAGTTGAATAATGATGTCTCCACTGTGCACTGGGAGAGAGTACAGAGAAACCAGGTTAGTTCTCCACGCACTGACCTGGCTACAGGCAACCTCACTGACTTGCTGTGGAGATTGCTGGGTATCTACCCTGCTTTCCTTCCCACCCGGGGCTCCTGGATGCTGTAAGAAGGCGGCTTCTGGTACCTGAGCTTGGTTTTGCAGGACTGGATCGAATACCTGTTATCTATGCACTGACAAATACAGCGTAAACCTCTCTAGATATAAAATTCCCTCTTCCCTGCAGAGGCCTTAGTCAGCTACTGCTCTTCACTTGAGCAACAGCTCCTTGTCTCTCGTGATGAAACACAGTGACACATCCACTTGTTAGCTATTCCGAGCTACTCCTTGTGCAAAACATAGCATGTAGCATTTCTTCAGAATTCCTGTAGACATTTATTAAAGTTTGTAGCAAGAGTCAGTTAATGGAAATGGAAACTTCATCCAGAACATCTGTGAAGTGATCTGGCGTTAGTTACTGTGGAGGAGACCGGAACTCATTCTGTCTTTGCCATACAGCATGGAGTGGAAATTTACATAATGCTAAAAATAATTATATTCTATTTAGTTTACAGATCAAAAAGATAATAAAGATGGCATCACTGAACAATTTCAACTGGCTGATTAAATTTCAGTCTGAGGTACGAAGAAACACACAAGTATGTGAAGTATAAAAACCTGCTGCAATTACATCCCAAATTTAGGTGCAATACAGTAACTCTTAAGTGTGTTTTATTCCAAATATAAATGTACAGATCATTGTCTGTGCTTTGATAAACTTTGTCTAGCAAACCTAGAACTCTGATGAAAGAGATCAAGATACTTGGCGTACCTACCACAGATTGTACCATACGTTGAATCTGCACCCTGAAAAGGGATAAACAGCACGTTGTGCTGTACATTACCTGTGTCTAAACTGCACTCATGCAATTGACTCCACAGCGTAAAGAATGTTGTGTTCCCTTACAATAAATAATGAAAACCTCTCCTTGGGGAACAACTCTACAAGCTCTGTGTGCTCCAAGCAGCTGGCACTGTTCGTGGCGAGCCGTCTTTCTGCACTGTTCTCCCCGCAGGGCACACCGCCGACTCCGCGGTACTCCTTTGTGTATGCCGCAGGGAGAGCGCGACACACACGTTAGTAGGGAGCTCCAAGCGCAGCTGAGAGGAGAGCTCTACTTCCAGTGCCTTATGGAAGGGTTATCTTGGAAATTCCTAGCAAAACCCTTTCAGAGTTGATTTCCAAAGGAGGATGCTAGAGGCCAGCTTTGAGAGGAGTTCAAGTCCATCAGAAAGTGCTGTTCATGAAGCTGTTTGTGTGCTGTAATTGATAGTTAATTTATATAATTTCAATTTTCTTCCACTTCTGAAGTATTGAAAATAAATACTATACGTCACAATTGTAAATACAGAAAATGAGTTGTATGTCCCAGTAATTTCTTGAAAATCTTAACAATTTTTGCATTTAAGATGTTTTGAATTTTGCAGATTAACATCTTTTTTGAAGATGTTTTGCATTTTCTAGATGTTCTGAATTTTGTGGGGCTTCTAAACTTCTGATTAAAGTTTTTAGGAATTAATAGTTAATATCAACAGAGTCTTGGGACTGTTCAGGGAAGGAAATGTCATTTTGTCAAAGACATGAAAGACCCAAGCATGGATTCAGAACCTCATGGCTAGTCCTGGTTCAGCAATATATTGCTGTCTTGAAGAGAGTGTTGCTTTCCTCTTCTCCAAAGGAAATAAAGTGGGAAGTGTGTGATACCTGAGTCATCTTACAAAAGTAACTGGAAATTGCAGAGCCCAGGCTTGTGATCTTAAAAGTGACTAGAACCTTAAAAACCCAGCTGGGTACAGTGGGAGGAAAATGTTCCAATGAAATAGGAAGGCAGTGCAGAGTATGCGGACAAGATGTTCTGTCTATGGATCTGGTTCACTGAGAGTAGATCCAACAACGATGCCAACACTGGGAATAAGTAGGTGAACAGTTAATGTACTTCAGTGCTTCTTGTACTGATTTTCATGAACATTTCTCTGAACCTCTTTCATAAAATAAAAAATAAATGCATATCTCAAAGTGCTGGTTCATCAGAGAAGCTGTGGGTGCCCCATCCCTGGAAGTGTTCAAGGCCAGGCTGGATGAGGCTTTGAGCAACCTGGTCTAGTGGAAGGTGTCCCTGCCCATGGCAGGGGGGTTGGAACTGGATGGTCTTTAAGGTCCCTTCCAACCCAAACCATTCTGTGATTCTATGATTCTATCAAGTGGATGTGCTTCTCTTAAATAACAAAATGCATTTTGCGAGTAGTGCACTTTTTTTCATAAGATGGAACATAAATCTCAACTAAATTATGCATTCATGTAAGTATTGTTTCTCAGATCTCGTTTATAAAGTCTGGATCATACACTGCTGTGGATTAGATTGTTTTCTGAACATTTCCAACGTCTGCATAATGTTTTATACTTTTTAGTTACACCAGATGAGTAATAACAATAAATGAAATGTAGGCTTCGCTCTGTAATGGTTGGGTTTGATACATGGTAGTGTTGCAGTGGTTTTGCCTCCATCACTCCGTTCAACCAGAACAAGCTGTCAGACCGTCTCTCACCTTGACGCTGTAACCGTTTACCTCCAGACACTGAGCTTGATTTCGAAGATGTATTATAATTTAAAATTACTTGTGAATGCATCTGATTTATCTACAATTACAATTCCTGTCCCTTACTTACTCTCTTTCCCCAGTTGGTGTAATATTTAGCCCCTCTCCGTCTTTCTCTACTTACTATCAAAGTAGGCTTGTGAAGTTAGGAATAGCGGAAGAAATGATGAGACCCGGTGATAACCACAGACAACACAGGGTCTAGGGAGTCCCCCCAGGCCAGCCGTTAGCCAACACTCCTCTCCATTCAGAGATGTCAGTGAACCGCAATGCACTTTAGGACTGAGGTAACCTAGTCTGAAGAAGCCGTTACATCACCTGCCCTTGCTGTATTTGGCTTTTGCCAAGACCTCAGTTTGGTGAACGTCAATAATCTTTCTATGCTTTTTATTTGGTGTTAGAGGTGAATGTTTTAGTACAGTGTCGACATGAAGAAGCAAGAGACAGAACTAGAGAGCGGGACATACCTGAATAAAGAGGAAATCCTTTCTTACAGCTTGTACTGTACATAGGCTACTCGTTGAATGCTAACTGTGTGCTGTGAGGTGAGGATGCATTCTGAACACTTAACCAGTGTATGGATTTATAACCCTTGTGTTACAGAAGTGCTTCTGGAAGTACTCGGTCTTTCATGATTTTAATATTAAAACGTACATCTAATTTGTATGAGTGTGAGTCACATGTAATTTAAAACTAAGGAATTTAGTGAACGCTACCTTTTTCCAATGGTATGGTTTTCACTTTTCACAGGAGACTCCAAAGTACGGTTGGAAGGAATATTACTCTTGTGTGATGACTGTCACCAGTGAACATCTGAGAGATCTATGGAAGCAATTTCGGAGACGAGATATGCTGAGATAAAGGAAGAAAGAAGGATTATCTGCAATGGCTAGAATATTTATTCCTATGAATTTTTAATGAAAAGCAAACTAACCCAGGTGGATCATGAATTTTCCAGCTGCAGTTGAAAACACAGGACTTCTTTTCCACTTAATGTAGTGATCGGCAACTCTTACAACCATTTTTAAGTATGCATTTTATTTAGATGACAAATTATCACCTGATTGGCAGAAGTATTTTTTTTAAGAATCTGTTTGAATATTATTTTCTACTATTTTGAGATATGTTTGTCATTTAAAAGAAAACAAAAATGAGTTTTACACCTGGGTAGGCCAACGGTTTGGCAGTGAAAAGAAACTGCCTCGCATCAGCTCAGACTGTGAATTTGCTTTGAGAAGAGCACCGTTAAAAACTTGTGCTGAATTGGGAATGAGAAGACACTAAGCAGCGTAACAATTGTATACGAGTTGAATGTACAGATTAAATTCTTAGAAGCTAACAAAGCTGTTACTTTAAAAAGAGTAAAGCTGTGATGGTTATAATGTGAACGATAGGTGTTTACCTAGGAATGGTACTGTATGGACTACAATGATCAGATTCTCCAAGTCTTACTAATTAATGTTTATTAATTTATCTCTTAAAAAAATAGTACAGATTTTGAGATGTCTTATGAGCAGTATGTTGAAGAAGAGTCAAAATGTTCAAATCCACATTAAGTAGCACACGCTTTGTAATATTTATTATAAATTTTATGGCCATACATATAAATTCACTGGAATATTTCTGGTAGAGTAAAACTTCATGTGTTTCTTGTGAATAGTGCACTTTTATATGATGTAAGATGTGGCACTGAGTAGAAATTATAGTTTAATTTGCTCCTCTGGAATGCAGTATCTGAAAATTAGATAAATAACTTGTGTTCGTGTCAAACAAAAAAGCAAACTGCAACATGAATGCATGCAGCAGCACAGAGCAACACGCAGTAAGTAATATTATTTGAATGACATGTCAAATATTAGACATAAATTAGGCTTTACAGTGGTTACGCAGACTACAGGCAGTCGGTAGCCACCACCATGAGCTTTCGTGCACGGTAGGTTTAGATGTTACTGAAACGGTGGTAAGGACACTCTTCCAGTTGGTTTTCATATGCTCTGAATTTTTTCTTTCCTATTCAGGAGCAGCGTTTTTCCTTGCTCCCTTTCAGATGGGTGTTAGGTAGTGTGAACTAAACACAACCACATATTTCTTATATCCTTCTTGGACAGGTTCACTGGGCATTAAATAAGTCTGTAGCTATTTAGGAACAATCTGTGCCTTGAATATTTCTGGCTGATTGCTAAAACTAATGTCAATAAATTGTTATCGTAAAGGCAAATATTTGGCAGGGCCTGACTATTAAAATAGAACCAAAATAATGGTTTTTAATCTTTCATTACTCCAAATACCTGTAAGCAAACTTTTCAAACTTGTATTTATTGCACGTGTTGCTCAAATACCACATTACATCACAGATGAAAAGATGTATCTTTGTAAGTACACCTACGTTTAGAAATGTTTAATTTATAATAAGATCTATCTCTGCTAAAAATCAAAAGTGAAAGGAAGCTGGTTTTTAAGAAATTCCACTCTGGGAATCTTAGGAAAAAAAAATGTGCTACTTGAGGCTTTTATCTGAGAAAAAGCCAGTTCAGAAAGCTTTTGAAGGATGCTATTTTAGTTAATGTTTGATGATAAATACTTAACAAATTTCTACCTGGGCATCCTTAAACTACTGACAACAAGAAAAATCCAATAAATGGAGATAAAGACACGTGAGAACATGGATAAGCTGCAATTCCTGTATGATCATTTAGGGAATTAATTGTATTCAGTGTATCATCCTGGTACGCAGAACTGTCTCACTGCTTCTTGTCAGCATATGCAAACCCCAATTTGCTACTTCAGTGGTGAAGGACAAAAAAGGGAAGAAAGGACAGGGAGTTATTGAAGGGGTTCCCCTCCTTCCTCTTCAGTCACTACTGCCCATGCACAGTGATCCTCCCCTTGGAGGAAGCAGCAGCACCATCATCATTTTGCTCCTCTGCTGCCCTAGGCAACAGTGCACTTTGCTTTGATGGCTGGCTTGAGACAATTTTATCATTTTTCTGTATATTTCCTAACTATAGTCACTTAATATAAAATAGAATGTGAAAGTGTCAGATTAGTTTTTAAGAGTATTTTTTTCTCATGTTTAATATAAGTTATTTAATATAAATATATGCATATAATATTATTGTTTATTTCGAAATAAATGCACTTGAAACTAATTTTCTTTGCAGCGTATATCATTCAGATTCTTTTGTAATTAAAAACTCTTTTTTAATAACATGACTGTACAAGCACTTTGAATTACAGCATCTCACAGTCACAAAAAATAGACTTTCTTACTTCTTTTGGTAATTTCTTTAGATAGCTTCAGTTTTCTGCCACAGAGTTCTGTATAAAAGAGCTGGAAGTGCAAGGGCAGACAGGTGAAGACAAAGCAGGGTAATGGGACATGCCATCTGCTGTTGAGGCACCCCTCGGATAGGCAGCAGTCGCTGTGCTCAAGAAAACCTTGTTCAAAACCTGCCAGGTTCCTGGCAGCGGGCAGAATTTGTATGCTGCGACTCAGTTGTGTTAAAAGTTGCCTAAATGAAGTCTTTTTGCAAAATCATAGATTCACAAAATCATGGAATGGTTTGGGTTGGAAGGGACCTTAAAGCCCATCCAGTTCCAACCCCCCTGCCATGGGCAGGGACACCTTCCACTAGACCAGGTTGCTCAAAGCCTCATCCAGCCTGGCCTTGAACACTTCCAGGGATGGGGCATCCACAGCTTCTCTGGGCAACCTGTGCCAGCGCCTTACCACCCTCTCCAAGATGAACTTCTTCCTGATATCCAATCTAAATCTACCTGCTTTCACTTTGAAAACCAGCTCTTGTTCTCTTCTGTAAGTTAAGAAACCTGTAATAGTAAGGAATATAAGTAATAAGTCGAGAAACCTGTAATAATAAGTCAGAAGATATTCAGTGGATGCTTAGGAACTGCCCATGATGCCCAGACCAGCTATAAATGGTGATAAAATGGTTAACTATTGAACCTGTGGCTTTGGGTAGCTTTGTGATATGAACTAACTTTTGTCTGAGCTCTGATGAATTCCTAGTTCCCAGCAGAATACCCTGTACACCAAGCTGCTCCCTGCTAATCTCCTGACATTTAAGATCACACTGGCAGTTTCACTCCTTGCCTGTTTGGCAGTAAGTTGATATAAATTACTTCTACTGCAGATCCTTGTGTGTATGACATGGAATGTTACCAGCCTGAAGAAAGAGACACTGTTAAACAGTGATTTGCACCTTATTGTTGGTCATACTGCCTGGTTTCTGTAGTTACTTGACCTCTTCGTTTCCACCTAAATACCAGGATAAGGAGGCACTAAGATAATATGGGGAAGAAATGACAGAAGAATTTTTCACGTTTGACATGCATAATATTCCTTATGCATTTGACATTGCATAATATTCTTTAGGTAATGATGCCTGGCTCCCTTGTCCCACTGAGGACACTTCCAAGACAGTTTGTAGCAAAAGAACTTCATACTAATACTGGCAGAAGGAAAAGAATCAGACCAAAAGCTCACTATGCAAAAACTAATCTGGAACAGAACTGATTTGTAGCAATACCAAATCTGAACTCCCCTTAAAATGGAGCCAAACTAATATGACTATTTTCTAATATATGGGAGGTCTGAATGTACAGTATTTTTCCCTGTATCTGAAAAATCCATGATAGCATTTGGCACCCTGAACCTGTCAGCAGATGGTGCCCTTGGGTATATGATGTTCATTTTCTTGGGTATAGGATGTTCTTTTTCTTATATGCACAATTAAAGACACAGGGTTGTGCTTTAATCTTGAATGGGTAGTGCTAATTTTTACCATTAGTTTGACTTACAAATTCCTCCCACAGAGGAACATTATTATTAGCTAGGAGCATTCCATAAAAATATTAGTACCTGCTTGAAAATTTTAATATAAAGTACCTAATTTTATATATATAAACATTCCTAGAAACAGCCACCTATTAAATGTATTTAAGTTTTAGTAATATGTTTCTGCTTATTCAGTGTAAACAAATGAACTATTACTCCTGTTTGGTTTTTTTTTAATTTGCAGAGCTGAGTTACCTATTTATTTGTCCACCTTAATTTAAATTAAAAAATTAGTATCATTGCACAGGAACTTTTTCAGTTCCTGTTTCATAGCTATCTGCTACAATAGCTCTTCATTTACAGTTTTCTTCTGACAACAAACTTAGCATCCTCCTTTTTAAGCAGCCATACCCATAAGCCATGATTTTTTAATAAGTGTTTCTACTCTGAAGTGGTTTTAGATGATTTGCCTGAGGTTGTAAGTTCTGGTGTGAAATAAGGAACTCTCTATCACTCTAACCCTGATTACAAAGGTACAGCCTCGATTCAGAAGAGTGCAAGAATAAACTTCCAAGCATCCAAACCCCTGCAGTGAAATCCTGAGGCTGAAGACGGTCACCCAGGCTCTCGTAACAGGCCCGCGCACGAGATCGGTTTTAAATCAGCCAACTGGTTAACCAGGCAGTACGGGGACGTGGCAAGATGTTGCTCCTGGGAGCTGTGCATTCCCATGCGTGTTCTTTCTTGCTGGTGGCACATGTGTGACAGGGCGGTGAGATGGCTCAGTTAGGAATTAACACCAAAAACACCACACACGTCTGTGTATATGTGATTCAACTGAAACAGCTCCCAGCTACACGCGTGCTGGAGGCACCACAGGGGAGGGAGTGGAAACGCGTTGCCTGAGGCCGAGATGCAGAGCAGGGTAATGGCAATCTGGATTCTGAAAGCCTTGAGCTGCTGTGGTAGTCACTATCAAATCATGCTTCTTGCCAGAGATAGCATAGCTTGTGAAGAGGGTAATGTGCCATTGCACTTGGAAACCACATGACAGAACCGGGTAGGAGGAGCAGGGACTGGAATCCACAAGTCCCTGTTTTGGGCAGATGCCCTGGGAGGCTGACGAAGCATTTACTTTCTCTGGTCCTGTGAATCGTGCATCCTTTTCTAGATCATTTCATAATGACATTGGAAAAATTGCCAAAACTGCCTTACAGCCTGGCAATTAAAACTTAAGTTCTGTAGGAAGTAGAAAGAAAGAAATGATGGCTGCCACTGCATTTTGTGCAGAGACATATTCAGAGGATCCTGGCAACAGAAAGCATGAACACGGGCAGGTATCTCATCCCTGGGCAGTGGCCAAACCGAGATGTGTGGCCAAGGCACTGAGCGGCTCAGCTCTGTCAAGGCATTGGCTGTAAAACTGGGTTTCAACAGCCTAATGTAAAAAGAAGAGAAGATTGTCAGACTGAGAATTCTACGTTTAGATGCCTAATTTTGCAGCCAACGTAAAGCCACATAACTTCTTCTCCAAAGGGCAGAAACCATGGATCAGAATACACACAGCAAGGGCAGAAACCATGGATCAGTACACACAGCATGGGATGTCCCTAGACAAGATAAGGTTTCTTACTTGCAGCTTTTTAGGGGCTTCCCACTCCAGGGGCTGTGATTTTTACCTAAGCAGAGACAGGCCTTGGAGCATTGTACAGCTCTCCCTTGCACCAGGACTAGTGCTGGTTGGAACTGATTTAACTTTTTCCCATGTTTCCCACCTTAAATGGTAAAAGAGGAAGCAGCAGGGGAATGAAAACTCCAAGATGAATGTGTCTGGGGAAAAAAAAACACAACACAATGTAAAAATTACTGCTGAAAGTGACAGCAGAGTGGGTGGATAATAAACCCAAATACGACTCTAAACAACTTCCCCGAAGACAGACTCTGACAAATAAAGAGTATTGTATCAATCCAAGGGCGGAAATCAAGAAATCCCAGGAAGGATTTCATTACTCAAAAAGGAGCTAAATGAGCCCCTCCTGTGAAGAACCAGGCAAATGTCCACATTGTGGAAAAGTAATAAATAAATAAGCATATGACAGCAGTTAGGTCTGGGTATCCAAACAGTTGCATATAATAAGGTACCTAGCTAGGATGAAGGGAGAGCAAGAGGATGAATACATCTGGGCCAGGTCTTCAGTTAAAACACACCTGACAGCCATGAACTATACACTACACAGCTGGTACTTGACTCCAGCTGGGATGCACCACACATTTTATAGGTGATACCTTGAGCCAGAGACATGTCAGAGACTCCTGTTCTGTAGTCCCTCCTCCTCTTGCTGCTCCACTGAATACATGGAATATAAAGTATTCCACCATATTAGATCACTTACATAGAGGAGGAGATGTTCAGAGTCTAAAAGTCATAAATTATTCCCAGTCAGATTCTCTGAAAGTTACTTTGTAAATTAAGAGCATGTTGCTTGTGTGTTTATTATCATTCACTGTATTCTGCATATACTCAGCTTGGGGTTTTTTTTTTAATTGATAAAATAATGAAGGAGATGCTGTGCTTAAAATCATCAGACAGTTATGATGGGATTATAAAATGAATTGTGCTTTATCATTTTCAAACTCTTCCAGCACAGTAAATCTGCAACGTCTTAAAATGATGTAGTAACATGAAGTCTTATTTTTCCACGCTCGGTTATTGTAAGGGTAGGCTTAAGAGTTTGGTGTAATCTTACAGCTGCAATGTAATGAGCTAGGCGCAGATGGGGTATTTCCAGCTACCCATCATGGCCTGTGAGTGGGCAGTACATGTGAACATCTGAGGCCAGCCTGGGATATTAAATCCGCAGGAGCCTAAATGCATACTGAAGTAGTTCCTTGACAAATGCTCCCTTCCTGCAGTGCTGCGGTATTCATCTCACACATATGTTAAGAACATTGTTAATTGACATGACCACTTTTGTTTCTTTTGTGGCTCGTTTTACTTTTAATTCTTATTGTTTTGGAATCTTACGACCTTTCAAACTGGTACAGAACTGAGCTCTGAAGAGACTCTCTGTGCTAAACTATCAATAACATCATTTTTCTCTGCCATATCTCAAACATCCTCCTACGCTTGAGATTTCCTTCTATTTTGCTGCCACTATTTTATGAGATTGACAATCAGGAACCGTTTATCACGTCTCAATAAAACACATTCAGGATGTCAGTGTGACTTCATTAGACATGTAGAAGCCTTCTACTACTGTTCTAGATGGACCACTTAGTAACATCAGAATTCCAAGTACAGTTTCTTCCTTTTTAAATGCACCAAAATGCTCTAAACAGCTATCCATATACAGGGAGCTTTGTAGGCATGCAGCCTGATCTGACCACAACGGAAGTATCAAAGACCCTTAATGTCAGCAGTTAAAACCTGTTTGGCTTTGTTGGCGCTCTCCACTTCTCTGTCGGGACCCAGC
>NW_010248652.1:56520-59662 GCF_000690775.1 Eurypyga helias
AGAGATTGCATGCTTCGCTAACGTCATCTGATGAAGGACCTTGTCAAGTGGGACAACAAGGAGAAGGGGGGAAGCCAAACATACGGAGGCACAAACCCAGCTGAACGCTTGCAGAGACAACAGCAGGGAGCAGCAATGGTCAGCCTGACTAATGGGCAAAGGTGTGCGGAGCGGGAAGATGCTGGTTTCAGCCAGATCAGCTGGACAAGGAGCGTGTCAAAACGCAGTCAGCACCAACCTGGACCAGCTGGCAAGTCAGGGACCATGGAGCAGGTAAGAGGGTCTGGGATCCGGGTGGGGATGTCAGATAGCCAAGGAGGCCATGCCTGTACTCAGGGGAGGTTTGGATTGGATATTAGGAAAAATCTATTCACTGAAAGGGTTGTCAAGCACTGAAGCAGGCTGCCCAGGGAGGTGGTGGAGTCACCATCCCTGGAGGTATTTAAATAAGACGTGTAGATGTGGCACTCGCGGCCATGGTTGAGTGGTGGACTGGGCAGTGCTGGGTCGACAGTTGGACTGTATGATCTTAAAGGTCCTTTCAACCTAAATGATTCTACGATTCTATGATACCGTGTGTGTGCTTATGAGCATAGAGAGTTGGGGTGGGTGTGTGCTTTCCCTAGTAAACTTTGGCCCTGACACCCGAAGGGGAGGAGACTTGGCTGTCTTATGTCACTCCTACACATAGGTGCTGTTGAAGTTGCCACTGGCTGAGCAGGAAAGCAGCAGCCACATCCACCAGCCTGGGATGGAGATGCCAGGTCTCCTGGCTGGGCTCCAGCCAGAATGCCCGGCTCTGGACCTGCGGGTGGCAGCCACTTCGTACAACATCCATCCCTTCACACTACCTGCGTCTCACAACCTGATACAGAGAGTAGTCGGGCACAGTAATGTTAGAAATGTTAGCAAGAGAGCCCACATCCATGGGGAGAAGCCACAAGCAGGAGGGCAGGACAGGGATTCTTTAGAGGTGTCAGACCAAAGAATGCTCCAAGGTAATTGGGAGTATCAGTCAAAGCAGGATTTTTTGTCCTAGCTAAATTCAAGCGAGGTTTGCCTGTTTAGTTCACTAAATGGGCTGACTGGGAACCAGAATGGCCATGATTTCGGAGCTCCGGTGAAGTCTGCTACAATAATTAGGATTACTAATGCAATTATTAGCATACTAAATAAGAAAATTCTGATTATTGCAAAATCTGAGCAGTGAGAATAAGGTGGTAGTGGCCATGGAAAAGTCAGAAAGCTGGACTGCAAAGTCCATTTCCATGAAGGAGTAATAAAAAACCTCTGACCAGAACATGTGTGATACACTTTGAGGTCTTTGTTAACACATCATCTTTCTCTTCCCACATCTCTGGCAAGATGCCACCTCTCTATACACATAATTGTGTATAATAACTGTTATTTCAAGGAATTAATTACTATGTTGAAAAGTCTTCTCTGATGTTTACTCTGTTTCCCTGGCACGTGTTGTTAGTAAGCCCCGTATCACATACAGCATTTTAAAATGATGTATAGGAGGAGGCTTTTCATAGCCCCCAAGTACGATGCAAAAACCACTTCATCCTTCTGCACAGAGTACCCAGCTGCTTCTCATGGTGCGGCCACGTCTCCTGGAAGCACACAGCCCATTGGATGCGTTATCCTTTGTACCCGAGAGAGGTCACGGTCAGGTGTTTCAAAATAAGTGTGAAAAACCATCAAATACATTAAACTGCCTTAATTTCTTTTAACTTTTGCCAGTAAAGCATGGGGTATGCCTTCAGGCAATGCTAATCTTACTCCTTATACTTTTAAAATCTGTTTTGAATAACAATGGATGTTTTCATTAAAACATAGTAAAGTCAAATCTTTTAAATGTTCTATTAAAATGTGGGCCTCAGTGATGATTTGCATAATTAAATACAGGAAAAATAAAGTGGTTTTATTGTCTATGTCATGTTGCTTTTGGTCCCTTTCCTCTTGTTTTGTGGGGTACAGTATATAGGAATATAAGACCTAGCATTTGCAGTATCTCCACCTTTCTAATGTGTAATATATGAATTCCCATTTTGCAGAATATTCATGTTTCAATGGCACCGTATCTTTTTCATTCTCTTCTGTAATCATCATACATTAGTTAGTATACATTCTACTACACATTACAGAGGTGGTTTCACCAAGCCATGCACAATGATGTGTGAGTCTTTGTCTTGAAAAGGCAATTTACTGCCATGGGATACGTTATATTCCTCTGGACACATCATTCTGTATTGCTCATTCGCCCGGGTCAGCGTGTCTGACTGCAACGCCTCAGCCTCATCTTCCAGTAACGAGTGGCGCGTGATTCTGCATTACATAAAAACCCAGCAGCCATACGGTCAGCTTCTTTTTTCTGCCTCTTCTGTGAACACGCTGACAACCCACTGTCGTACCCTGGAACCTGGCAGCCCACCTACTACTGGTTTTGCCGTATTTTCTCTGGGTTTTTTTCTCTCTCGCAGCCTGTTTTCAATCGATGGCAGCCATATGCGTTCCAGGTTGTAATTACTTCACCTCATGCGTAGTCTCCTGCCTGAGACACTACACAAGCCTTTTTTCTGTGTCCAAACACATTCGATCAAATGGCTCTTGCCCACCTACAGCACTGCCAATGTCGACAGACCCCAGCAGATTGCAGAAATACTACGGGCCGTGCTCGGCACTTCCAGTGCCGGAATTACAAGTCAGCGACAATTTGGATGCGCGTACTGCGGCGCACTCCGGGTTTACTGTGGCATTTCACAAGCATTTTGACGCCCGTAAGATGAAGTCTCTTGGGGGAAGAGTGAGTCAGCACGACCCTACGCCACCATGCCTCGGCCCACCATCTGCCAAGCGCTGGGCCGGCCACCAAGGCCTCCCACAGCCTCCCGCCTGCTGTGAGGACCGGCTGGTTGGGGGCGCCCCCCCGCCGCGCTCGTTGTTCATTCCACGTTTCTCCATTCGCAAACAAACACCACTTCCCCTCGCCAAGAGTTTCAAAGTGTTTGCGAGGGCGGTGGCGGCACGTAACCCGGTGTGTAACGGCCCCAAACTTCCGAGCAGTGCGTGCCGTTCCCGCCTCCGGGCTGAGGCGGGGACCTGCCCTCCCCTCCCCGGCCCGGGGCGGCCCTTCCCT
>NW_010248653.1:0-2010 GCF_000690775.1 Eurypyga helias
AAAAAAAATGTAATAGAAAAACTTTTAATTCTCAGGAGCTAGAAGAAATGTGACATTGCAGAATTGTGCCTGATTTTCAGGTGTTTCAGATGAAGGGCATAGACTGATTTGTAGCAAACTCTGAGCAAAGGTAACTCTATAACTGAGCACTTAGATCCTTTCTATTCCAAAATACACAGGCTGTAAAATTCAAAGTGCTTTTTAATGTGATATTGGCTGTGGCAGTCTCTCGCTTGATACAGACAAGGAATGGAAGGAAAGGTGATGGCCTGCCTTGGAGATAATGACCCACCATAGTAACAAACTCTGTTTTCCTAATTAAGAACATGCTCCAAAGCTGCAGAAGAGTCCAAGTTTGAACCTCATTTTGTGGTGCTGGGGAAGATTAGTGGGTTCTGCACCCCACTTCATCACACATGCACCAAGAGGCGATCATCCTAGTTTGTTCAAACAGAAGGCTCTACTGCAGTTCTCCTTTACCAAATATACACAAGCATATATGATGGATATCCTGAAATCTTTTGTGTATCCCTTACTTGTGCCGTGAAATATTCCCTTCAATTTTGCAAGTGTGCTTTTAATTCCAACTGCACCTTTCAGTAGCTGAATTTAAGATGCCAATTCATGCCCATTATTTAGGAAAAAATAAAACCAAAAACAACTAAAAGAGCTTAAACCATGAGAAGTTAGTAATTTGGCAAAGATGAAAACATCAGCTTCAGGAAAAAAAAAATCAACACTCTTCCCCTCTGGCCCCCAAAAATATCCTTTACTCTTAATAATTAAAAAAAAAAAAAAGGCTAAACTAGGAAAGACTGTCTTGTGACTGATTTCAGTATCAAGCAGAGTGTAACAGTACTTCCCAATTAATTTTTATTCCGTGGTTGGAAAATTCTTATGGTCTTATTTTCATGTGAATTTTCTCACAGTTCCAGTCTTTACCTCAGTAAGATCCTTTTCTGGATTTCTCCCTGCTCTTTAGGAGTCAGTTGGGTTGCAGTAAGTGGATGTGTCCATAGCTGTAAGGGTGTGGGTAGGAAAACCTGCAGGCAATGGGATAGGATACAGATAGGCAGGATATGAAAATGTACACTTTAAGGAATGGGGCTGGAAAATGACTACACACCTTAACAGTTGCTCCTCTTAGACCCAAACACAGATTTGGCACCAAATGATGAAAATGACTGCATACAACAGGTTCATAGCTGCAGAAGCAAAGGCTCTACATGATATATAATGGCACCGGACAGATGTTAGTCATTGATATAATAGTCATTATATTATTATATATCTACATTATCAATAGTCACTGATAAAATCTGGCTGTTGGGTGTTCCGGTGGGGAGGATATAAAAAAGGAACTGGAATTTAAATACTTTAATAAAATGCTTTTTGAAAAGACCTTTTGAAAATTCATCCTAAATCTGAGCAAAGTGAGTGTTTCAGAGGTGGGAGCAGAAGCAGGCTGGAAGTAGCAAGGGAGATGTTTTGAACGGTTGGTTCCCACGTGGGTGACGGGCAGATCTGGAAATAGCTTCTTTCTAAAACAAAGCAGTGCAGTATGTGAATTCAGAATACAGCAATGGTTTGTGGTTGGGTTTTTTTCCAGAAATTTCCTTGCATACATTTGAGGACAAAAATATACCTCTGGGGATTTCAGGTATAATGTACAATAACAATTAATTTTTTAATGGGAAATATTATGAGTAATACATCAGCACTGACGGCCGCAGTGAAAGTTTATAGCAGTTTCATTTTTAGCCATTAATAAACAGCCTAATCATTAACATTCATTACTGAGGAATGTATTGGATATTATATTATTGAGTTATTATTGCATTATATTATTGAGTTGTTACTCTGAATACACAGCATACTAAATGTGGTATTTAATTGTAAATTATTGCTTCATTGTTCCACATTCCAAAGATGCGGCACAATATTTCACAGCTTTAGTGCTTTGTATCTCACACTTTGGTTTTCCACCACATATTTTTGAAAACTCTCTCT
>NW_010248654.1:0-1094 GCF_000690775.1 Eurypyga helias
CGTGTCCCCCCCGGGTACGGGGGATGTGGGGGGCCGGCGGCGTTTGGCTGTGCCTCCGCGGTGCTGCCGGCTCTGCGCTCAGCGTCTGCTCTGCTGTCTCCCCAGAAACACCCCGACTTCCCCAAGAAGCCCCTGACTCCCTATTTCCGCTTCTTCATGGAGAAGCGGGCCAAATACGCCAAGCTTCACCCCGAAATGAGCAACCTGGATCTCACCAAGATCCTGTCCAAGAAATACAAGGAGCTTCCCGAGAAGAAAAAGGTATGGGGGGGCAGGGGGAGTCAGCAAACCCCTTCCCACCTGTGTGCCAGGCTCTGCCCGCCCAGCTCTCCCAGTACAACCAGCAGAGCCCAGCCTCTGCCTGGTGAGGGTTTAATCCGGCGCTCCATGGGAGCAACCCGGGTGCTTGTTCAGTCCCGTCAGACCAGTAAGACCTTTCCTTCCCTGCCCTGGTTCCCAGGATCTGTGGGGTGGAGGCTGGCTGGGTCTGTCCGCTCGTCCGTCCCTTCCAGACGGACCTGGATGGTGACTTTGCCTTTGGGTGGATCCGTGTTTGACGCTGGGGTTAACTCACGCCCCGGCCGAGCGAGGGATGGAGGGGCAGGCTCTGCCCCGAGCCCTGGGGGATGCTGGGAGAGAGCTGCGCATCCCTCCTCCAGCTCCGGAGCTGGCCTGGGGCTCGGCAGGCGGTTGGGCTGCCCCAGCTCTCAGCCGGGGGGGGGATTTGCCACCGGCAGGAAAGGTCCAGGGCGCAAAATCCTGCTGCGCCCTCTTCCCAGGGCCGCTCAGGTGCGGGGAGAGGGGTTATATCCTGCCCCTGAATCCCCAGGCAGGCTGGAAACGCTCAGCTAGGAGCAGCTGGAGGGGCTGGAGAGCCCTCGAGTCCTGTTGGGGGTGGTGGGCTGCTCGGCCGGGAAGGGTCAGCGGGGATGTGTCTGCCCAATCCCCCGGTGCTGACATCCCTCGCCACCTCTCCGGTGGCTTTGTGTCCCCAGATGAAATACATCCAGGACTTCCAGCGAGAGAAGCAGGAGTTTGAGAGGAACCTGGCGAGGTTCAGGTGAGCGGGCAGCCCCCTCCCCGCGTTTCCCCAG
>NW_010248655.1:0-6275 GCF_000690775.1 Eurypyga helias
AACCGTTCTATGGTTCTACGATTAAATATTCTGGTCGAAACTTGGTTTTTCTGTTTCTTTCCAGGTTTTTAATTTCCCCCAGAAGAATTTTTGGAGATGGGCAGTTAGGATCATAATGGGATTTGGGTAAAAGAGACGAAAACACGTTTCTCAACCTGCTTAAACGTGACTGGGTTTGGCATTTGGGTTTGGGTGAAGATGAGGTGGTCAAATTCCGTGTCCCTGTAGCCTGCTGGGCCTACAGCTTGGAACTGCAGCCTCTCAGGCGAGCGCCTCGGTCGCTGGGCCATCAAATACTGCGTTTTCCCGTTTCAGAAGCGCGCGGTCGCGTGACGGGGCCGGAAGCAGGCATCCCCTCCGCCGAGGGGAATACCCCAACCACAGAGACACGCTTTCGCTTTCTCTCGCCGCGAGTCCGGGCATGGACACGGCGAAAAGCAGCTCCAACAGCACGGGCTGGGGGGGATGCCCCCAGGTGTGGAGTAACGTGGTGGGGTGCAGGGAGAAGCAGCCCCCCCGCTGCGTCCCCAGAGCTGCCCGCGGGGTATGCGAGGGCGCTGCCTCCACCTTGGGAGCCGGGCTCGAGTTTCCCCGAGTCACCTCTTTCCCCCTGAGCACGTAGAGGTGAGCGTCATCAAAAATCCCTTTGGCCAAATTCAAGTTAATGCTTTGCTTTTTTTTTTTTTCTGGGCAACTCAGTTTTACTTTGAAAAGAGGCAGAATAGAAAATCAATTAGTAGATTTCTGAAAAACTCTGGGAAAGTAATAGCTTGGCTTGAGCGCCCTCAAGTTCCAACCCAACGAACTTGCTTGCTAGTGCATCCTAACCACGGGTTTTCCAAGAAAACTCATTCCATGTGCGGATTTTACTGAGCAGATCCCCCGTAAAGCCCGTCGCGTAGTCGGAGAGAGCGGGATGTACGAGACGGGATGCGTTACAAACGGGTGATGGCACCCTCCCGGAAAATAAAGTGGATAACACTGCCAAACGTTTGAAGCAACAGTTTAATTTTAAAAAAAAGTATCATGGTTTTAATCTCTACTCTTGCCTTGACAGTGTTAAAATTCAAAGGCTGTCCAGCATGCCTTCAGTCTTCCCCCACATCCACAGTCTCTTGAAGAAAATGCGTTTGCGTGAAAGAGGCGCTTTGCGTTGCGTGAGAAGCAACACAACCAAAAAGGGAGACTTCCGAATCGCCTGGAGTCGCACTTCCAAGCTAGCAAGTCGGGCAGTTATCCAGCAACGACCTCCGCACTTGAAACGTTACAAAAACACAGGTATGAAACAGCAGTGACCCAGCACTAGCCTAAGTTTTAAATATAAAAGAGATTTTTATCGGTGTCAGTTCGCAAACCAAACCGACTGCCACCACCTGGGTGTTAACGACGCGGGTCAGAGTCCAGCAGTGACCTCCCGTGGTGACGCTCTGCGTCAATCCCGCAGCCCCCGACTCACGGCCCACCAAAAGGCGACGGCGAGCAGGGCCGCGGGCACCAGCTTCCGGCAGGCGCTCCCGAAGGGAAGCTTGCAGATCTGCGGGAAGCAAAGGGGAGGCAATGAGACGGAAGGGGCAGCGAAAAGACGGCGTAGACGAGCTAACGAGGACCCCCGCGTGCGAGGTCGGCGCGAGACGGAGAACGCGGCCCGGTCCTGCGGGACGGCACGCGCTGGGGTCTGGTTTTGGTGGTGGCGGGGTGGTCTCCAAATCCCCCTCTCTTCCCGGGGGCAAAGGCAGGGCAAAGCACCGCCAGCAGCAGCCCTGCTCGTCTCCCCGCGGGCAGGCCCTTGCAGCTTCTGAGGGTGGGAGACGCCTTCCCTCCGCACGAAGCCCCCGTGAGCCGTGCGGGCTTGGGCAGCTGCCTGGGTCTGCTTGCAGACTTTGGGCACATTCTGGCTGCAAATGAGAAATTTCCAGCCTAAGGAGGAAAACCAGGGTGTAAGTCCAAACCTCGATCCCCCTTACGTGCTCTACCCACACAGGGGAGCTGGTGCTGCTGTTACCCGCCTGTCAGCCGAAAGGTGGGAGGAAAGGGAGAGAGCGTACCCAGCTTCCATGTCCAACGATCCTCTTTGTCCAGTTCCTGCTCAAAACACTCCCGAAGCTTCTTACAACACTTTTAATAATGCTCCATGTCTGGAAAACACTGAGAGCAACCCTGATGATTTAAAACGAAACAAACACGCACATGGGGATAAAAAATTTAGTCTAAAGATGGGCGGATCGCCTACCGAGGTTTGGAAAACTACAAAAAGAACCCCCAAACTCCAATATCTTCCAAAACTACCAAAAAAACAACCCACCCCAAACTCCAATATGTTCCAAAACTACCAAAAAAACCCCACCCCAAACTCCAATATGTTCCCTCCTGAAAGTCTCTGCCTATGCGCATATTCCTCTGAATATTTAGGAGGAAGACGCGGTGACTTAGCAGGGCTTTGAAAGGAAAAAGTAATTTGGTTTCAGAATTTACTGATCCCCGCTAACATGACAGGAGGAAACGTGCAGCCGCACAGCTCCTGCCCAGCAGCTTCCCACTCGGGACAGCCCAACCCAGCACCGGTCTCTAACATCTCCCACCTCGGAGCGGCAGGAGCAGCAATAAAATTCTCGGTGTACAGAACCGCGGTTGTTTATCTCGCGCCAGGCTACCGTTCGCCCGTTTGCAGAAGGCTCTGACGACGGCCAGGGCCAGCGAGGTAACTCACCCGTGTGCCAGGTGGAGCAGGGTATCTTCAAACTTCCCGTGGAACGTCCTGTTAAATTCATCCCCGATGAGGGCGAGCTGGTGACCGACCTGGGCAGCGGAGCTGGAAGGCGTTTGGGACGGGCGCGTTAGAGGACAGCGCTGCGGCAGCGGTTCTCTAAAAAGCGCTCTGCAAACGTCAGGCACGCTTCCAGCCCAACAGCTGGGCTGAGCTGGGCACGCCAAGGCGACACGTTAAGGTGGGTTGTTTTCCCTGTTATTTATGGTGTCACTCATTAGACACCTTATCGTAAAATCACGGGATGGTTTGGGTTGGAAGGGACCTTAAAGCCCATCCAGTTCCAACCCCCTGCCACGGGCAGGGACACCTTCCACTAGACCAGGTTGCTCCAAGCCTCATCCAGCCTGGCCTTGGACACTTCCAGGGCTGGGGCATCCACAGCTTCTCTGGGCAACCTGTCCCAGTGCCTCCCCACCCTCTCCGGGAAGAACTTCTTCCTGATATCCAATCTAAACCTCCCCACTTTCAATTTAAACCCGTTACCCCTTGTCCTGTCACTCCCTGCCCTTGTAAAAAGCCCCCCCCAGCTTCCTTGTAGCCCCTTCAGGCACTGGAAGGTGCTATAAGGTCTCCCCGGAGCCTTCTCTTCTCCAGGCTGAACAAGCCCAACTCTCCCAGCCTGTCCCCATAGCAGAGGGGCTCCTTAGGCCCATATTTATAGTCATACAAAAGGGCTTTGGTGGTTTCATAAAAAGCCGCATCTTTAGCACTTTTAAAGAAACATGTTGGTTTCTTAGGTGCCCAATTTCTTTATGGAAGGCAGTGGAGTTCTCGTTTGGGGGGGTTCTCAGGGTCAAAATACTACAACAGCCTTCACTTCAGACACCTCGAAATATTTCACGCCACGTAGCTGCTGAGTTTGTCACACAGCAGGTTTACCGTCACAGTCTCCGTGACGCGGTGGGGGTCTCCAGCTAACGGGTGGTCCCGGGCTACCGCCTGACCAAAACCTAAAGGTTAATGGGGAGGTCCCGGAGAGCGCAGATCCTTCAACTAGGATGTCTGTGGCAGCTGTGATGCCAAAAACTGGTGACACTACTGGTGAAAAATTCCAGTGAAATGTAGCTTCTCGCAGACACGCATCCTTTTTCATTTTTGGGTAGAAAAACTACTGTGACTATACATTTTTATTTTAACATTTCTGCTGAGATCTCTTTATGAGATCTGCTGAAGAGTAAGTGGGCTTAAGAGCTTAACTCTAGAGATCTGCTTAAAAAAACTTGGGATTGGTTGGGTCAGTCCAACAAAAAAAACCCCCCACAGAAAGGAATTTTCACAGATGCGGGGAAAGGCAGCCCCCCGACTCCTTGCACTGGAAAAAAACGTATGTATAGGATTAAGAAAAACCCGAAGCTGCACCATCAGTTTGTTGCAAGAGGCGCCGAGAGAATTATGTAAAAATGCCATCCCCAGCTGCCGGCTCCAACAGGTGGGTTGCTAAGGAAGAGCCACATCCGCGTCCCTGGGCGGGTTGCAAGCGTACAGGCATCGCGTGGAGCGTGATCCTGCGCCGTCAGCGTTACGCACGCAGGTCATCGACACTCGCATCTACTCCCCTTCCACTCGTATCCGCTGCGATTATTCGGCTTAGCAAAGAGTCTTCTTGAATGTCCGAGGGTTTGTATTTTTGGGGGGAGGATGGGGAGGGGACAGAAGGAGTAGTAATGTGGCGTGATACCTGATATTAAACTCCATTTGCTCCGTGGTGTCTGGAATTGTTCCGAGGTTATTGTAGGTTCCCTCCTCTGGTGCTCCATTGGGGTAGCTGGAGAGGACAAAGTGCCTGGGGATTCTCCTCGTTTGAGACATCTTATTCTGCAACGAGCCATGAAAAACAACCCTCTGGCTTTTTCTAATACCCATCTCTGCAGTTTAGATGGAAATCGTTTAAAGTGCTCTTAAAAGTTGCCCTTTTTCCTTCTCCAGTCAGAACGCGAGCGTTGCTAAGATGACTATTTTGAGAGCGGTCAAAGGAAAGTTTCAGTGACCCAACAGATGTACGGCAATTCAGACTCGCAGCGTTTAGATGGCTGCTGCTTCATATTGGCTCAAAACGGCCCAGAAATTGGAAAATCTAGATAAATATAGCTAGAGCAGACAAGTATAGTTTCTCAGTAGTTTCGCTTAGTACAAGATGCTTTCCTGCGCCGTTGGCAACGACCTGCCGGGCATTAAGCCCCTCCAACGGATGGAGATCCCCGGGCAGCAAAGCACCTAAACCACACAACCTGAATGGGTTTTCCCATGTCTTTAATTTAGGTCTGAGTTGACGCATCTCCTTCGGCTGGAGGCCACCACTGCGGCAATGGCGAGCAGCTCACCGCAGAAACAGAGTATAGCAAAGAATTAAATGGACGAATGGCTTTCCAAATGGAAGAGTGGACAGTGGGAACCACTAAAACCAGGGGAGCTGCCTGCTTGAGCAAGGGGAGAGTTACTCACAACCGGCAGCCAGGCTGTAGCATGCGAGCACCTCACTGGAGGTTTGTCCTCAGCAAAATAAAAGGCAAAACGTGACGGGTTTCAGCATAAGCGGCGTGTCTGTAATACTGCCAGTACTGGAACAGCACTTCCCTGAAGGCAGGGAAGAGGCTCGGTTCACCGGCAGCAGGGCGGGAGCGGAGGGGATGTTTCTGTAGCTGTTATGATGGCGCTATCTGGCCTGTCAAAGACGTGACACCGGAGCGATGCCAGGGGATTATGTCAAACTCCCCGCACGCCCTTGGGCAGGTAACGCTCCTTCTGCCCCTGGACACTGGCTGCAGCGGGAGGCTCTGCCCGCTGTCTCGAGGGTGCCTGGTGATGAACTCCGTGACAGCCTCTGGGGATGCTCCGGTTTTATCTGGCATGGGTTTGGCCAGCTCTTTCATCATCTTTTCCCTTCCCAGCTCCATCACCACAGAACTGCCCCCCGGAGTTGATGGGGTGATCTTGGAGAGCAACGAAGGGGATTGCCATCCCTCCCCACCCCGGGCTGGATTCCTTTCTCCTTTCAAGCACGCTCTCTGCAGGTCAAATTAATAAAATGCACATAAAACCTTCTCAAGAGATGGAGCTAAACCAAGCCAAAGGTATCGTGACATAACACTGCTTGGGCAGGAGTTGGTTTGCCATGTTTCTCACGTCCTGTAAACTCTTACACCCAGGACGACGTTGGGGCATTTGTGCCCCGAGGGAACCTTGATCTCCTGTCAATATTTAGATGAAATTTGCATTTTCCACAAAGCAAAACTATTAATAATTAATGTGCATACATTACTGCATCAGCAGACATGCAGAAACATGATACTAAATAAATGAAAACACACTCGGTTCTACAGAAGTGAAGGCTGCTGTTACCAGAGTCCAGTGACGCTGGGGAGAAGCGTGCCGAGGACCAGTTTCTGCTGGGCAGATATCAGCGTGTGTCATTCAGTCTATAGCTTAATAGTCTGTTTTTTCCTTTAATTTGTAGCATTTCTGCTTTCCTTGTACAGACGTTTATAAACACAGAATCACAGAATGGTTT
>NW_010248656.1:0-335 GCF_000690775.1 Eurypyga helias
GGGCAGCCCGGTGCTGTTGAGTCAGGCCGTGACTCAGCCGCGGCTCAGCACTGCAGGCACCGGCTCCGGGAGGAACGCTGCGCGCCCCGCTCCGTGCCAGCCCCCGC
Organism: Eurypyga helias; assembly: GCF_000690775.1. Classification (NCBI taxonomy): domain Eukaryota; kingdom Metazoa; phylum Chordata; class Aves; order Eurypygiformes; family Eurypygidae; genus Eurypyga; species Eurypyga helias. Next base: position 108 of record NW_010248656.1, read on the forward strand.
GGCCACCCCTTCCGCCACCTCCCCGCAGGACTGTCCCCTTCTCCCCACTGTCTCCGCTCCTCTGCGCGCTTCTTAGCATTGCAATTGTCCAATATTTCTATTTTTGAAATGCCTGGGCTCCTCACAGGAGCTGCACGAAGGCTGACAAGCTGCTGAAACTGCTGGGAAAGAAGCTGGCTTTACTGGTTTGGCGGCTGCCAGGCAGCACGTAGGCTCTCGGCAAGGTCT